>NW_027112770.1:159421-167748 GCF_000696795.3 Halyomorpha halys
GATTTGAAAGTGAGAAAATGTTATAAAAATAAATTGCAAGATATATCAGATTATTCAGAGATTTTGTACAATGGTTAAGAAAGCTTTTGAAATTTCACTACTCCATTTTAAAATCTCAACTGGATTAACTGTCCAATGAATGATTTCGTATTCAGTGTAATCTATTTAACTGATTGTTAAGTCTTGTAATTTTTCTATATGCTAAAATTATGGTTCGATATGTAACAAATAAAATCATTTTCCCTATTTTTTTATCAAAGGTAGAACATTAATTATGACATAAATATGAAATGCATGTTTGGTTTGTTTTTTTATGGTTTCCTATTTAAACAAAAAAAAAAAAATTGTTATACCTTATTTTTTTCCCAAAGGTTTATTTGAACATTTATTATGACGTAAATATAGAATGTACTATATTTTTATTTTATTTACTTTATAGTTTAGCTGTTGTTGAATGAACCATTAAGTAAATGATGTCATTTTTTTTAGTTAGTATCACTCTTGCTAATTTTGTTCCTTGAGGCAAATATTGACATTTGTTGTGGTTACGTATGTGGCAATGTGTTTTCATTATTTGTCGACGACGCCTGATAAACATCACAATTTAATCTTTCCCCGTGCATTGATAACGATAAGTGCATAAAGACGTAGCGATCGATTTTATAGTATTAATTAATCATTAAAAAATTTTTTATAAAACATTTAGTTCTATTTAAATTGTTTCCCTCCTAAAATTACCAAGTAAGACAGATTTAATAATGGTTATCCATTACAATAAATTCCTAAAATTAAAATTTTAAAAAATAAATACAAAATTACGGGTCTGGGTCCGTTTACGAATGGTCACAATTAACTCATAGTGAATATAACATAAACATTTTATTTAGTTGAAACTAGAATTGCTGTTCATCCATTATCTTTATTATTTCATTTAGCCATGCGTGCCTCCGATGTTAAAGTATTCTTATCCTCATAATCTTTTCTTCGTTTTGTTTTGTTTGACTTTAGCTAATTAGTTCATTTATTTCTATGTCATGAATATTGAGAATAAAATGAAACGTAACGATGGAAACGTGGCTAAGTCCAATTTTGAATTTTTTTCAGAAAATCCAAATATTAACGATTTAAAATCCCCCATCTGTAACTAAATTTCAATTTAAGTCCTCAAAACGTGCCAAAAGCTATTCAATTTTACGTTCAAAGTTTGGTTTGAACTTCAGTAGGGAATAAATTCTTGAATCGTGTGAATTTTTTGTTTGCCTGAAAAATTTCAAATTAAAAAAAAAATTCCCTTTCTCATGCTGACGTCTCAAACTAAGCATCAATAATTATTAAAACCAAACCATACATTAGCTCTTGGACATTTTACAAATTCAATTGTATATATGAGATAGGCCTCCGTAAATAATTTCTAGATATACATAGTTTTTGTATTTTTAGGGACTACGATGAATAATTGAGGCATGGAAATGGAAAAGGGTGTAAGGGTCAGAAATACGAAATATAAGGTTTTGACTGGATAATGATGGAAGAAACCAGCGTCAATCGACTGGTTACTGCTGGAAGTTCCTATCTTTAACGGTTTAGTTCCTAGAGCTGTTCATAAATTTAGAACAAAAATTCTAGCCAGCTACCTGTTTTTCTCAAAACTAGTTTTTCGGCTCATACAGGCTTTTCCATTTCCATCCCTCAATTATGTTTGCAATTGATCCAAATTGTTTCTTTATACGACTTTATAGTAAATTACTTTAAGCAAATGTGATAACTTGTGAACTAGAAAATATGATAATGTATATTGAAGGAACCGCACAATGTTGGAAGGTCCCTTGGCCAGTTTCTTTTTAGACGCCTCTGATAATCATCAGGAATTGCTAAGGATGAAAGTTTAAGAACTAGTTGGATTCTGTGGGAAAGGATTTTGGATTTAAAGGAGATACATATATTTCGGACCCAATCTGGAACATATGGGATATATAGGTCTTTATAAGTTTATTTGTAACCAAATATGGGACATTGAGGATTTTTATGGTTTTCATGTCCAAATAGATCCGATAGTCATGGTGCATACGAGTTTATATACATAATTACAATCAACAAGTGTGGATTGCCTAGCGGTCACTTCAGTGTGTAGGTCATCTCGCGGGATACTTTTTTTCAGCGATACTGTATCGATAATCTTTAGGTTTGTTTTTAGAATTTATTTTCATAAAAAAAGGTTTTGAAGCTATTGTTTCTTCTGATTACCATATTACATAAGTAATATAATCGTACATAATATTATGGTACACGTAATTCATAATAGTATGTTCATCTTCACACTACACATACAAACTCAATTTTGCGAGATTCTGTTGCTATGAAAATTCGTTGCTAAATCACTACGAAATCAACTCTGTTTCTGACTAGTATATAGTTAAACGCAAGAAGGCAAAGCCATGTGAATATTTTTGGTGAGGAATAGGATCGGAAAAAATTGTAAAATGCAAAATCGATTATATGCGGCCATTTAATTTTATCGAATACGTTACAACCTCCCTGTTACAGTGGGTTATTTACCCGCCTTCAATATATAATTTTAGGTACGTACTGTTTTGGATATTGTCTCACCCTCCTATTAATTACTGTTTTTAAGCTAGCGTGTTGTTAACATCAGACATACAAACTCGGATCTTTTTGCGAGAGTTGGTCTTATGGACTCAGAGGACCATAAAACTTTTAATTTCGTCGAAAAGTAAATACCAATCCCATTAAACTAAGAACCCAAAAATTTGAGTAATGCAATTTGCTTGATACTCTACGTTCCTTAATACTCATAATCTCTTTTAAACTCCCCAGTTGCATAAAAAAATAGTGCAGCAGTTGATAAGAAGGAGGAGAGGTAATTCATAATTGGGGACAGTGATAACTGTTATTCGATATTTTAAGTTGACTACTTCTCATAAACTACCTAAAGTGGTTCAGAAAGTAATTATTATAGATAATGTGAGGTTTATTTATTGTAAAACTTCTATATAACGGACATCCAGGAGGAAGATTACTTCGTACGTTCTACAGTGATTTCCATCCGCTTGAGTTAATACAACATTTTTTTACTATTATTATTATTGTTCTTATTATCTTTAGACGTATTGTCACTTTATTTATTTTTTACATACTTTGAATACTACTTCTGATAAAATGAAGGAGAAATTAAGAATAAACATAGTAAGTTATTTTCTTTGTTTAGTTTAATATGAAATATAAATAACTACTTACGTGAAATCCATACTTCGGCAAGTATATTTCACAAGAAAAACAAACTGTATTATACAAATTTTCCTAACAATAAGTGGCCCACAAAATTGAGTTAAGGAATCGTTAGTTTGTACCTTCATATTTTATGACTTGTGTCCGTTATAGAGGAGTTAAGAGTGATGAGGATGAATTGGTATCCGTGTCTGGAATGGGGTGGTTTCGTAATAGCTTTAATTTTATTTCGTAACGTTTAAATCTATTGAATATTTACCTCGTTTGACGGGACCTGATGTAGAGTGCCCGTCAAGATGAATTTTCCTCTATTCTTGGTTTGTGGTAATTATTTTTATACAATATCACAATATGTTATGGATGTAAATCATTAATAAGCACTTTAGAATAAAACAAATAATTATTTTTCTTCTTTTCCATCCTCCTTAAGTGTCTTTCAGCGTGGAGGACCCTTTAACCACTTGGTCCATACATCTCGGTGTCTGGCAAGCGTCTTCATCTGAGCCAGCGTTTTTCCTCTTTCCAGACCTAGTCGTTGGATATGCTCCATATAGCTCCTTCTAGGTCTGCCTCGTGGTCTTCTACCAGTCGGCCTCGCCTTCATACATTTTCTTGGCATTCCGTCTTCCCCCATTCTACAGACGTGTCCATACCATCGGAGCTGCCGGTGTTTAATTACTGATTTCACTGAGGGGGTCTGAAGTTCTTCTTTTATTCTTTATCCTGTCTCTCCTGGTTTTGCTCAATATTCTTCGCAAAAATCGCATTTCAGCAGCCGTAATGCTGCTCATATGCTTGTCTTGGGTGACCCCACTTTCACTGGCATATAATAATGTTGGAAGATACGAGGGTGGTTTGATAAGTTCTCGGAATGTACTAGAAAGTGTCTTACCTCGGTGGAACTACTTTTATTTTTCAACATGATCTCCCTATAGACTAATGCATTTGGTCCAGCGATGTTCTAATGTCTTGATGACATCTCGAAAATGAGATTCCATTAATTAAAAAATCCAGGCCTGCAAAATACTTCTCCGATTCGGTTGTCAGTTCCTCCGTTAGGAAATCTCTGTCCCCCTAGGAAAATTTTCAGCTTGGGGAAGAGATAAAAGTCTGATGGTGCCAAATCAGGTGAATAAGGCAACAATTCGTTCCTCAGTTCATGAAGTTTTGACATGACAATAGCACTTGTGTGCGGCCGGGCATTGTCCTGATGAAGGATGACTTTGTTTCTTGCCAAACCAGGCCTTTTTTTTGGCGTATCTTTTCCTGTAGTTGGTCTAGGAGGTTTGCGTAGTGTTGCCCCATAATTGTTTGGCCAGTAGGAAGATAATCTATCAGTAGAATGCCTTTTGCATCCCAGAAAACTGAGGTCATGACCTTTCCGGCCGAACGTACTGCCTTTGCTTTCTTTGGTGATGGTGACTCAGTACGTTTCCTCTGCTTTCACTGCTGTTTTGTCTCTGGGGTATAGTAGTATACCCAATTTTCATCTGCAGTCACAAACCTGCGCAAAAAATTTTGTTGGTTGCGCTGAAAACGGGCCAGATTTTATTCGAACATTTCCAATCTGGTGCGTTTATGGTCCAATGTCAAGAGTCGCGGCACCCGTCTTGCGGATAATTTTTTCATCTCCGATTCTTCGGTTAAATTGTGATATACCCGTTCAGGTGACATCCCTACAGCTTCAGCAATCTCACGCACTTTCAGTCGACGATCCTCCATGACCTTTTTATGCAATTTTGCGATAAATTCTGGGGTCGTAGCACTTTTTGGCCGTCCACTACGCGGATCATCATCTAAACTCTCCCGACCAAATTTAAACTCGCTGGTCCACTTGGCAACAGTTGAATATGATCCTTCATATTCAACTCCTTCATTTTGCAGAGTCCCCCTGTGTGTTCTGAATGTCGGCATGGATTTCATTTGCTTTCATAACTTTCTTTACAAAGTACTTAATCACTGCTCAGTTTTTTCCATTTTCAAAAATCACTACGCATAAAACAACAACAAAGAGTCGTCACTACAACTCACGCCAGGTGTTCACTCACAAAGGATGTGTGATTATTGCGCGGGAACCTCGTTGTTCTAGCACTGACATCTAGCGGTGATTCCGAGAACTTTTCAAACCACCCTCGTATATTTCTTCAAAGATATGGAGTTTGATGTCCTTACCTACCTCCCTCTTTCTCACAATAGTATTGCATAGCTAGTAGTAAATACTAGTTGCTTTATTTATCCTATTGGACTCTTCTCGGTCTATTTTACCAGGTTTATTGAAAATTGTTCCAAGGTAGGAATAGAAGTCCATATTTTCCATTATATTCATCATTGCACACTATTCTTACATTGCCCACGTCCACTTCAACTCTGGCAACAGTGACACCTTGCTATTGCGGCTGTTAATACTCCTTCATTTGCTGCCGAGTTCTTCTTGCCATTATATAATGGATGGTTGCAATTTTTCCTCCAGCACGATATCGTTGACTTATAGAAACGCCTGTACTTGTACCGTCCTCATGTTCCACATACCTACTACTAATTATTTTTATAATATAATTAATTGGTTATTTTTAATACCAACACAACTTCATATGATCCCATTAACCTGTACTAAGTTTATTTCATTCTCTAACGTTTCGGCCCGTTGGTCATTATCAAGGAAACAACCTAACAATTTTTTCTTGTTAATACTTATTTTTCCCTCAAACATAACTCTAATATTTCATTACAGACCAATTAATTGCCCATATCTACTTCATCTTGAAAACATTATTATTAAAATATATCATAACAGTTTTCCAATAAAATTTTATAAAATGGGTGTTTACTTACAAAAATATATAATTTCAATGCGTTTTCACCTTGTTAATAAAATATTTTGATAAAATTAGACATTATAAGTTGTATTGTTATTAATACAAAAAAAATTTGAATCTAGGTTTGACATGAGAATATTATGAGGAAATAGGGAAGGGATAGGTTGGAAATCGATAAGTGGAATAGTTGCAGTATGGATTGCTTCTATTCTTTGCGAGGGTAGCGTGCTGACTCACCCTCCCCCGTCAACTTACCCAAGCCATCACATATGCAAAGTCCTATTTTCAGCTCTCTTTTACAAAGGTTTTTTTTTTTTTTTTTTAAGTTCGATTGCATTTCAGACTTCTCAGCTTTGAAAAGTTTGTTAAAATACCTCAGGTAGAACCATTTCATTTCATCTTAGGTATTTCCACTGCCGTTCAAAACTTTAGGAGTTCTGGGAAGTTCTGTAAAAAAAAAAAATAATAATAAAAAATCTTACTTAAAGAAAACCAACATATATGATTAAATTTTTAAAAATTTGAAGTATTTATTTTTTCATTATCATGAAAATATTATTTTATTAGTAAAAGTTTTTTTCCTGCAAATGAACATTCTGCAGCTGTAGATTATTCCCTTTATTTCAAAATTAAAATTTTTCCTTGTCGAATAGTTGTCACAGGTAAATTTATTCCATAAAATGTAAACTTATTGATATGAGTTGCTATATGAATATGATGTTTTGATATTAATTTTTTAATAATAATTTTCCAAAAGTGAATGTTTCGACTTTTATTAAAAAAACTGCTTTTTTTTCTTACCTCCTACAAAATCAATATTTACAACATATATAGAACTGACTTGAGTAAGTATATATACATACATCTTAATAATCTTGTATTGCTGGATAGCATTTTAAGACTGGTTGCAGGGTCGTCCGCTAAAGGCGGGTTTGGAGTGATGGCACATGTTTGCC
Source organism: Halyomorpha halys (assembly GCF_000696795.3). NCBI lineage: Eukaryota > Metazoa > Arthropoda > Insecta > Hemiptera > Pentatomidae > Halyomorpha > Halyomorpha halys. Next base: position 166,440 of record NW_027112770.1, read on the forward strand.
GAGGTGCTAACTTAGATTAGGGACTAGGCATACTTTGCATGCTTAGATGAGGTGGCTTGAAAAAAATAGAAAAACTCCTAATTCCTCCTCATCCTCTGATAATAGTCAATTTTATTTTTTATTATATGGGAATTTAGAGATCTTGGTGGAAAATGTTATTTTGGACTCCCTTGGGATCATGCATCATCACCTGCATGAGAATTAGCTCCGAGATTATTCATTGCGTTTGTTTTTTCGTTTTCTGGACTTGTCGATATGTGTTTTGACTTATGCATTCCCTTAACTTATAGATTAAAGTATTTCTATTAACTTATCTATTCATTTAAGTACTTTTTTTAACAAACTTTTTTTTTTTTCTAAATCTTTATACTAGTTTGTTTTATTTAATTTGTTTAGTTATTGGGTTTTTGTAAACTGATCTACCGCTGTGACTATTATGCCTTTGGTTTGATTTCACATTAAATCCATGACAGCGTTAACCTTCGCCAGTGCTAAGTTTCATTATCCATGTTGATTTAATTAAATTGCCTTCTCATATTCTGGCTGTCTCTAACCATACCAGAGAGGATCCCATTTGGAATTGAATACAGGTGACGTTCTAGTAGATGTAGACACATCCTTGTACTGATCTCGATTTCCCATTTGTTTGTGATGTTCGCAAGACACGTGCGACTCCTAACATTCAACCCTTGTAGTTCAAATTGATCTAAATTACTTCACATTCGATAGAACAGCCTCAAGATGGTGTAACTGTTTAACACGAAACAATTCTTCTTATTTGATTTAACAATTTTATTATTTCCAACATTATCTTGGTATATGCTCGAAATAAAGTGTTTTGTCCATTATACATATAATTATTTACATACATTGAATAAAGGAATAATTTATATATTCGTACGTATTAAACCAAGTAGGGTATATATATCAATAATTGTCAAGATATATTGCGTTCTGCACGCTGTAGAACATTTAGAAATTCTGACTAAATTACTTCTACCAACCTCTCTAGATTAGTTCCGGTAATCTAATCTGAGCACCTAGATGGATGAACCCTGTCGATTTCAAATGTTTTATATTGTAAATAAATGAATGAATTAATAAATAACATAATACACTATAATATAAATTAATAAATAATACAATAGAATTATATAAATAAATACTATATTAAAAAATTAAGTTAGGAAATAAGCCTATTTCGGTCATTTTCTGATGACTAGTGACTGATGACTGATGACTCTTCTTTGCTCATTCTCCCTAGTTTAGTTTGTTGGTATTTGTCTGGTTATTAATTAACCTATTTGCA
>NW_027112770.1:167798-175782 GCF_000696795.3 Halyomorpha halys
GTTTTTCGGCTCATACAGGCTTTTCCATTTCCATCCCTCAATTATGTTTGCAATTGATCCAAATTGTTTCTTTATACGACTTTATAGTAAATTACTTTAAGCAAATGTGATAACTTGTGAACTAGAAAATATGATAATGTATATTGAAGGAACCGCACAATGTTGGAAGGTCCCTTGGCCAGTTTCTTTTTAGACGCCTCTGATAATCATCAGGAATTGCTAAGGATGAAAGTTTAAGAACTAGTTGGATTCTGTGGGAAAGGATTTTGGATTTAAAGGAGATACATACATTTCGGACCCAATCTGGAACAAATGAGATATATAGGTCTTTATAAGTTTAGTTGTAACCAAATATGGGACATTGAGAATTTTGATGGTTTTCATGTCCAAATAGATCCGATAGTCATAGTGCATACGAGTTTATATACATAATTACAATCAACAAGTGTGGATTGCCTAGCGGTCACTTCAGTGTGTAGGTCATCTCGCGGGATACTTTTTTTCAGCGATACTGTATCGATAATCTTTAGGTTTGTTTTTAGAATTTATTTTCATAAAAAAAGGTTTTGAAGCTATTGTTTCTTCTGATTACCATATTACATAAGTAATATAATCGTACATAATATTATGGTACACGTAATTCATAATAGTATGTTCATCTTCACACTACACATACAAACTCAATTTTGCGAGATTCTGTTGCTATGAAAATTCGTTGCTAAATCACTACGAAATCAACTCTGTTTCTGACTAGTATATAGTTAAACGCAAGAAGGCAAAGCCATGTGAATATTTTTGGTGAGGAATAGGATCGGAAAAAATTGTAAAATGCAAAATCGATTATATGCGGCCATTTAATTTTATCGAATACGTTACAACCTCCCTGTTACAGTGGGTTATTTACCCGCCTTCAATATATAATTTTAGGTACGTACTGTTTTGGATATTGTCTCACCCTCCTATTAATTACTGTTTTTAAGCTAGCGTGTTGTTAACATCAGACATACAAACTCGGATCTTTTTGCGAGAGTTGGTCTTATGGACTCAGAGGACCATAAAACTTTTAATTTCGTCGAAAAGTAAATACCAATCCCATTAAACTAAGAACCCAAAAATTTGAGTAATGCAATTTGCTTGATACTCTACGTTCCTTAATACTCATAATCTCTTTTAAACTCCCCAGTTGCATAAAAAAATAGTGCAGCAGTTGATAAGAAGGAGGAGAGGTAATTCATAATTGGGGACAGTGATAACTGTTATTCGATATTTTAAGTTGACTACTTCTCATAAACTACCTAAAGTGGTTCAGAAAGTAATTATTATAGATAATGTGAGGTTTATTTATTGTAAAACTTCTATATAACGGACATCCACGAGGAAGATTACTTCGTACGTTCTACAGTGATTTCCATCCGCTTGAGTTAATACAACATTTTTTTACTATTATTATTATTGTTCTTATTATCTTTAGACGTATTGTCACTTTATTTATTTTTTACATACTTTGAATACTACTTCTGATAAAATGAAGGAGAAATTAAGAATAAACATAGTAAGTTATTTTCTTTGTTTAGTTTAATATGAAATATAAATAACTACTTACGTGAAATCCATACTTCGGCAAGTATATTTCACAAGAAAAACAAACTGTATTATACAAATTTTCCTAACAATAAGTGGCCCACAAAATTGAGTTAAGGAATCGTTAGTTTGTACCTTCATATTTTATGACTTGTGTCCGTTATAGAGGAGTTAAGAGTGATGAGGATGAATTGGTATCCGTGTCTGGAATGGGGTGGTTTCGTAATAGCTTTAATTTTATTTCGTAACGTTTAAATCTATTGAATATTTACCTCGTTTGACGGGACCTGATGTAGAGTGCCCGTCAAGATGAATTTTCCTCTATTCTTGGTTTGTGGTAATTATTTTTATACAATATCACAATATGTTATGGATGTAAATCATTAATAAGCACTTTAGAATAAAACAAATAATTATTTTTCTTCTTTTCCATCCTCCTTAAGTGTCTTTCAGCGTGGAGGACCCTTTAACCACTTGGTCCATACATCTCGGTGTCTGGCAAGCGTCTTCATCTGAGCCAGCGTTTTTCCTCTTTCCAGACCTAGTCGTTGGATATGCTCCATATAGCTCCTTCTAGGTCTGCCTCGTGGTCTTCTACCAGTCGGCCTCGCCTTCATACATTTTCTTGGCATTCCGTCTTCCCCCATTCTACAGACGTGTCCATACCATCGGAGCTGCCGGTGTTTAATTACTGATTTCACTGAGGGGGTCTGAAGTTCTTCTTTTATTCTTTATCCTGTCTCTCCTGGTTTTGCTCAATATTCTTCGCAAAAATCGCATTTCAGCAGCCGTAATGCTGCTCATATGCTTGTCTTGGGTGACCCCACTTTCACTGGCATATAATAATGTTGGAAGATACGAGGGTGGTTTGATAAGTTCTCGGAATGTACTAGAAAGAAGTGTCTTACCTCGGTGGAACTACTTTTATTTTTCAACATGATCTCCCTATAGACTAATGCATTTGGTCCAGCGATGTTCTAATGTCTTGATGGCTCGAAAATGAGATTCCATTAATAAAAAAATCCAGGCCTCCAAAATACTTCTCCGATTCGGTTGTCAGTTCCTCCGTTAGGAAATCTCTGTCCCCCTAGGAAAATTTTCAGCTTGGGGAAGAGATAAAAGTCTGATGGTGCCAAATCAGCTGAATAAGGCAACAATTCGTTCCTCAGTTCATGAAGTTTTGACATGACAATAGCACTTGTGTGCGGCCGGGCATTGTCCTGATGAAGGGTGACTTTTTTTCTTGCCAAACCAGGCCTTTTTTTGGCGTATCTTTTCCTGTAGTTGGTCTAGGAGGTTGGCGTAGTGTTGCCCCATAATTGTTTGGCCAGTAGGAAGATAATCTATCAGTAGAATGCCTTTTGCATCCCAGAAAACTGAGGTCATGACCTTTCCGGCCGAACGTACTGCCTTTGCTTTCTTTGGTGATGGTGACTCACTACGTTTCCTCTGCTTTCACTGCTGTTTTGTCTCTGGGGTATAGTAGTATACCCAATTTTCATCTGCAGTCACAAACCGGCGCAAAAAATTTTGTTGGTTGCGCTGAAAACGGGCCAGATTTTATTCGAACATTTCCAATCTGGTGCGTTTATGGTCCAATGTCAAGAGCCGCGGCACCCATCCTGCGAATAATTTTTTCATCTCCGATTCTTCGGTTAAATTGTGATATACCCGTTCAGATGACATCCCTACAGCTTCAGCAATCTCACGCACTTTCAGTCGACGATCCTCCATGACCTTTTTATGCAATTATGCGATAAATTCTGGGGTCATAGCACGTTTTGGCCGTCCACTACGCGGATCATAATCTAAACTCTCCCGACCAAATTTAAACTCGCTGGTCCACTTGGCAACAGTTGAATATGATCCTTCATATTCAACTCCTTCATTTTGCAGAGTCCCCCTGTGTGTTCTGAATGTCGGCATGGATTTCATTTGCTTTCATAACTTTCTTTACAAAGTACTTAATCACTGCTCAGTTTTTTCCATTTTCAAAAATCACTACGCATAAAACAACAACAAAGAGTCGTCACTACAACTCACGCCAGGTGTTCACTCACAAAGGATGTGTGATTATTGCGCGGGAACCTCGTTGCTCTAGCACTGACATCTAGCGGTGATTCCGAGAACTTTTCAAACCACCCTCGTATATTTCTTCAAAGATATGGAGTTTGATGTCCTTACCTACCTCCCTCTTTCTCACAATAGTATTGCATAGCTAGTAGTAAATACTAGTTGCTTTATTTATCCTATTGGACTCTTCTCGGTCTATTTTACCAGGTTTATTGAAAATTGTTCCAAGGTAGGAATAGAAGTCCATATTTTCCATTATATTCATCATTGCACACTATTCTTACATTGCCCACGTCCACTTCAACTCTGGCAACAGTGACACCTTGCTATTGCGGCTGTTAATACTCCTTCATTTGCTGCCGAGTTCTTCTTGCCATTATATAATGGATGGTTGCAATTTTTCCTCCAGCACGATATCGTTGACTTATAGAAACGCCTGTACTTGTACCGTCCTCATGTTCCACATACCTACTACTAATGATTTTTATAATATAATTAATTGGTTATTTTTAATACCAACACAACTTCATATGATCCCATTAACCTGAACTAAGTTTATTTCATTCTCTAACGTTTCGGCCCATTGGTCATTATCAAGGAAACAACCTAACAATTTTTTCTTGTTAATACTTATTTTTCCCTCAAACATAACTCTAATATTTCATTACAGACCAATTAATTGCCCATATCTACTTCATCTTGAAAACATTATTATTAAAATATATCATAACAGTATTCCAATAAAATTTTATAAAATGGCTGTTTACTTACAAAAATATATAATTTCAATGCGTTATCACCTTGTTAATAAAATATTTTGACAAAAATAGTCATTATAAGTTGTATTGTTATTAATACAAAAAAAATTTGAATCTAGGTTTGACATGAGAATATTATGAGGAAATAGGGAAGGGATAGGTTGGAAATCGATAAGTGGAATAGTTGCAGTATGGATTGCTTCTATTCTTTGCGAGGGTAGCGTGCTGACTCACCCTCCCCCGTCAACTTACCCAAGCCATCACATATGCAAAGTCCTATTTTCAGCTCTCTTTTACAAAGGTTTTTTTTTTTTTTTTTTAAGTTCGATTGCATTTCAGACTTCTCAGCTTTGAAAAGTTTGTTAAAATACCTCAGGTAGAACCATTTCATTTCATCTTAGGTATTTCCACTGCCGTTCAAAACTTTAGGAGTTCTGGGAAGTTCTGTAAAAAAAAAAAATAATAATAAAAAATCTTACTTAAAGAAAACCAACATATATGATTAAATTTTTAAAAATTTGAAGTATTTATTTTTTCATTATCATGAAAATATTATTTTATTAGTAAAAGTTTTTTTCCTGCAAATGAACATTCTGCAGCTGTAGATTATTCCCTTTATTTCAAAATTAAAATTTTTCCTTGTCGAATAGTTGTCACAGGTAAATTTATTCCATAAAATGTAAACTTATTGATATGAGTTGCTATATGAATATGATGTTTTGATATTAATTTTTTAATAATAATTTTCCAAAAGTGAATGTTTCGACTTTTATTAAAAAAACTGCTTTTTTTTCTTACCTCCTACAAAATCAATATTTACAACATATATAGAACTGACTTGAGTAAGTATATATACATACATCTTAATAATCTTGTATTGCTGGATAGCATTTTAAGACTGGTTGCAGGGTCGTCCGCTAAAGGCGGGTTTGGAGTGATGGCACATGTTTGCCGAGGTGCTAACTTAGATTAGGGACTAGGCATACTTTGCATGCTTAGATGAGGTGGCTTGAAAAAAATAGAAAAACTCCTAATTCCTCCTCATCCTCTGATAATAGTCAATTTTATTTTTTATTATATGGGAATTTAGAGATCTTGGTGGAAAATGTTATTTTGGACTCCCTTGGGATCATGCATCATCACCTGCATGAGAATTAGCTCCGAGATTATTCATTGCGTTTGTTTTTTCGTTTTCTGGACTTGTCGATATGTGTTTTGACTTATGCATTCCCTTAACTTATAGATTAAAGTATTTCTATTAACTTATCTATTCATTTAAGTACTTTTTTTAACAAACTTTTTTTTTTTTCTAAATCTTTATACTAGTTTGTTTTATTTAATTTGTTTAGTTATTGGGTTTTTGTAAACTGATCTACCGCTGTGACTATTATGCCTTTGGTTTGATTTCACATTAAATCCATGACAGCGTTAACCTTCGCCAGTGCTAAGTTTCATTATCCATGTTGATTTAATTAAATTGCCTTCTCATATTCTGGCTGTCTCTAACCATACCAGAGAGGATCCCATTTGGAATTGAATACAGGTGACGTTCTAGTAGATGTAGACACATCCTTGTACTGATCTCGATTTCCCATTTGTTTGTGATGTTCGCAAGACACGTGCGACTCCTAACATTCAACCCTTGTAGTTCAAATTGATCTAAATTACTTCACATTCGATAGAACAGCCTCAAGATGGTGTAACTGTTTAACACGAAACAACTCTTCTTATTTGATATAACAATTTTATTATTTCCAACATTATCTTGGTATATGCTCGAAATAAAGTGTTTTCTCCATTATAAATATAATTATTTACATACATTGAACAAAGGAATAATTTATATATTCGTACGTATTAAACCAAGTAGGGTATATATATCAATAATTGTCAAGATATATTGCGTTCTGCACGCTGTAGAACATTTAGAAATTCTGACTAAATTACTTCTACCAACCTCTATAGATTAGTTACGGTAATCTAATCTGAGCACTTAGATGGATGAACCCTGTCGATTTCAAATGTTTTATATTGTAAATAAATGAATGAATTAATAAATAACATAATACACTATAATATAAATTAATAAATAATACAATAGAATTATATAAATAAATACTATATTAAAAAATTAAGTTAGGAAATAAGCCTATTTCGGTCATTTTCTGATGACTTGTGACTGATGACTGATGACTCTTCTTTGCTCATTCTCCCTAGTTTAATTTGTTGGTATTTGTATGGTTATTAATTAACCTATTTGCAACCAAAGCAATGTGTTGGAAGAAATAATATGGATATGGTTCAATGCAGACACCAATTATTCATAATGGGAATGAAAACTGCCTATTTTATTTATTAGTTAATCCCTGCGAGAACTCTCGCTTGAGATATGTTTCTTTCTTCTGTTTAATGCATTTGAACTATAAGTGATATCATTAATATTCTTATATATAATCTATATAATATAACAATATAATCTTATCAAGAAAGTCTTCAAAACACACAATTTATTAAGATGCATACTTTATTATATCTTCAGGTAACAGTTTATATAATAAGTAATTACGCTGTTCCACTGAAAAATATCACTTCAGTTTTACAGTTAAGATTCAGCTATCTGTAAACTTACATTAATACTTTTTAACCACTGAGACCTCATTACTTGGCCGCACATGTACGGATGTTTTAGTCAGGCTGCGAATTTCCGGTGAGAACTCGTGGCACTGAATAATCTGAGACGTGAAAAATGGAGATCTATTGAGGCGGTCGCTGGTTTTATATTCAGAAACACACTTCATTTGTCAAAATCCATCGCTTCTGAGATTCAGAAGAAGGAAGAAGACACTAATGTGTTGTTTATATTTATGATTAATAATGCGGCACTCTAGTATGTTTTTATTATTCCCTATTTCAACTTCAAATCATAAATTAAATCAATTCTCTTAGTATTATATTAACTGCTGCCATAAAAATATTCATATTTTGTAATCTTGGACCTGGTATAGTTATGTTCTCCGATTTTTTTATATATATCTACATATAATTTATTTAAAAAATAATAATTTTTATCATTCTCCGGAGTGAACAGAAAACATTTTTTTTTCTTAACTCTTAAAAAAGGAAGACCTCTACAGCTAGAGTAGGAATGTCACGTTTTATTCCCCGAGTCTACCACTTAATAAATATTGACTCATCCAGGTGGGAATCGAACCCACAACTATTCTGAACCAAGCAATCTAAGACCCTCAACTCAACGTGCTCGGTTACATTCTCAACAATTATTTTTATGATTGTGCTGTGCCACTGATGGTTTCTTAGTTAAAATGGTTGCCGTTATTGGAATTGATTTTTTTTTTATATAGCTGTTCATTACACTACACCACCCTTTATAAGATTTGTTTTCCATTTTCTTCCATAATGAGCTTTGACTATATAAAGCATATTACTTTACTCAACGGGGAATTCCGTTATAAAATTATCATATCCCATCTATTTCATTATAAAAAGCTTCTATAATTAGTAATTTAATTCATTATTACAATTGCCTACGTTTTACTCTTACATAGTTACAT
>NW_027112770.1:175832-180357 GCF_000696795.3 Halyomorpha halys
CCGGTGAGAACTCGTGGCGCTGAATAATCTGAGACGTGAAAAATGGAGATCTATTGAGGCGGTCGCTGGTTTTATATTCAGAAACACACTTCATTTGTCAAAATCTATCGCTTCTGAGATTCAGAAGAAGGAAGAAGACACTAATGTGTTGTTTATATTTATGATTAATAATGCGGCACTCTAGTATGTTTTTATTATTCCCTATTTCAACTTCAAATCATAAATTAAATCAATTCTCTTAGTATTATATTAACTGCTGCCATAAAAATATTCATATTTTGTAATCTTGGACCTGGTATAGTTATGTTCTCCGATTTTTTTATATATATCTACATATAATTTATTTAAAAAATAATAATTTTTATCATTCTCCGGAGTGAACAGAAAACATTTTTTTTTCTTAACTCTTAAAAAAGGAAGACCTCTACAGCTTGAGTAGGAATGTCACGTTTTATTCCCCGAGTCTACCACTTAATAAATATTGACTCATCCAGGTGGGAATCGAACCCACAACTATTCTGAACCAAGCAATCTAAGACCCTCAACTCAACGTGCTCGGTTACATTCTCAACAATTATTTTTATGATTGTGCTGTGCCACTGATGGTTTCTTAGTTAAAATGGTTGCCGTTATTGGAATTGATTTTTTTTTTATATAGCTGTTCATTACACTACACCACCCTTTATAAGATTTGTTTTCCATTTTCTTCCATAATGAGCTTTGACTATATAAAGCATATTACTTTACTCAACGGGGAATTCCGTTATAAAATTATCATATCCCATCTATTTCATTATAAAAAGCTTCTATAATTAGTAATTTAATTCATTATTACAATTGCCTACGTTTTACTCTTACATAGTTACATCTTTCGCATTTCTTTCATTATAAAATCTATCTTCGTTTATATGTAAGTATGCATATACAATTTTCTTAGTTCTTTAGTAGTTTTCTATATTATTTATTTATTTTTTCAGGTAAGCTTGCTAATTTTTTTGGAAAAGGATGTTTAAAAGAGACTTTCGGTATGTAACATTTCTTATTTTTAAATTGCGTAGGTCAGCTCAGTTTCAAAAGGATATTATATCCAAAAAATATGTTTTTGAAATAAATCATGCTATTTTTCGTTTAGTAACAGTAAAAAAGACCATTTGCCTATAAAACTCTTAATAATATTAAGTATTAACTTTATATATATAAAATAAATTCTCATTCGGTATTATTTATTCTCTTAAGTATTTATAGCATTAAAGTAGTCAATTATAGCTTTATTTTTTTATAAGATGCCTTCTCCATATTTTATTCTCTTATTGTTTAATACTTACAATTTTCAAATATAGTTTTAAGGGTAAATTGGATCATTGAAGTTAGTGTTATTATTAATATAAGCCATCCTAAAACAATAAATTAATAAGCTAATTTTCTTGTTCTATTCATCGATTGCCATAGGCGGTTTTATATGCTACACACTAGGAAGACATTTGAAGTATAATATTTGAAAAATCATTAGTGCCATTATATAGTTAATCTGACTATAACAAATTTGTAGATTATTTTTAAAGAGTTTTTAATTCTTTAATAAAAGATGTGCTTAATTTTTTGTTACGATGATATTACCTTTGAATGATCTGGTCGTAATTTAGCAAATTGTGGCATATATTAATTTTTTTACGTACTACAAAAATTCAGGCAGGAGCTAATGGAACCTTAAACATAATATAATGTAAGTTTTAGCTTCGTAGATTTTGGAGAATGATATTTTTATAAGAGAAATTAACTAATTAACTGTTTAAAGTTTTGACTATTGGCTCTTGAGTTGTTTTGCCAAGACATTGAAGGGTGATAACATCTCATCTGTCGCCTCGTTTAGTCGCAAGGTCAGAATCTCTCATGACATTGACAACTCTTAGCCTTTAGATTTCTATTTTTGTGCCTAATCGATCCCAGAGCTCATTTCTTGCACTGTTGTGCGGGGGGTATTTTTACTGTCGATGTTTTTTTTAAGAAACCAAATTCGAAATCATTCCTCTCTTGTCTCAGAAATATATTTACTGTGATTTAACATATAAGATAGAAGAGAATGAAATTAAGATATTAATAATTAATATTAACGCTATTAAATTAATATTTTAAGACTTTTAAATATGTGGCTTCAAGCAATAAAAAGCTGTGTCCTAGTTCTAAATTCATAGAAATGAGTCCGAAAAAATAAAAATTAAAGGTTTTTATCATTCGAGAAAGGACCTATTTTTCTGTGCTATTAAAAAATCCAAACAATATTTTTAGCATTATCTGACATTTTTTAAACAATGAGACAGTGTTAAATAAAAAAATAGATACCTCTAAAAATGGATATTTATTTGTTGTGTCTCCAAATAAGAAGTATGTTTCTACTAAAAGATGCAAACTTGATATTACTGATTTTGAATTGTAATTTTTTTTTTATTTATGAAGTTAGGAGTTTTATGAAAAAGTTAATTTTTGTTTGAAAAAAAAAAAAATTGAGATGATAAAAATTTAATAAAGGGAATGTGGTACGAGTGCTGCCAAATTAAACTCAAATAGTAATATTTTTTACTATTTTTATTTGAGCCAACGTTTCGCCCCATGTTGCAGGGCTTCGTCAGGACTAAAAAAGATACAAACACTTAAAATAAGTAAAAAGGTAAATGGAAACGCTGTTAAGTGTTTGTGTATTTTTTAGCCCTGACGAAGCCCTGCAACATGGACGAAACGTTGCCTCAAATAAAAATATTACAATTTTAATTTGGCCGCACCCGGACCATATTCCATTTATAAATACACTCGGTCAATCAGTGATCTTCCAGATAAAAAATTAATTTAAATAACTTTCATTCATAAAAAAAAAATAGAAAAAAAAAGTTGCTCAATATGAGCCAGTCTTATCTCTAGGGCAAGTAGGCTAAAGGAAGTAACAGTTAAAAATGGCCAATATAGCAACCAACCTGTTTCTTGGACTTTTTATTCTATAGTCTTGAGTTGCCCGTTAATTCAACTTTCAACTCATTTATATAGTATTCTTGCACAAGGTTTAATTGATTTATAATTATGATTAGAAATTACTGATAAATTTGTCAGAAGTCAATTATTTTTCGATAGGCTTCAGAAATGAATTGCAATTAAAAATGTAAAAAAAAAAAAATTCAAAATAATAGTTCTGTAATTAACTGCCGGTCTCATATGTTTTTTTAATGTTGTGAGAATGCAAAGCAATTAAAATTAAAAAACCTCTCTGTCTATGCATTTATTATATAAATATTTTCAATGATTGTTCTATTATTTCCTGATTATATCTTAATGAATTGTAAAATAAATATTTATTTGAAATTTTGCTCATTGGTATAATAATTTATTGTATTATTTTGTTTTATGTATTAGCTTCTCGTTCTATGTTATATTTCGAGCACACATTACGTTAGAGAGCAAGTCTTGACATTTACATAAGGTGTAGGCTGTTGTGTAGGAAGGATTTTGTGTACGAGTTCTAACGGTGAATTGCCGTCTCCTTGGCAGTCTTTTCGACGTAGGTTGTTCTTTCTGAGTCAGCATTTACTTTTCGCATTATATACCGACGGGGAGGGGATATGTCTTGTCTCTTAAGTATCAAATCAACGTTAATTCTTCCATTTTAATTATATAGGATGATAATTTATAATTAATACTATTGATATTGTCAATTCGGAATGAGTTATGACTTAGTGTAGTATAAATCAAGCGGGCCACAACCGTTAACTATATGGATGGTCCTGGTGAGTTAACTGGTTTGGAGCATACTTGATAAGGCCTGGTACTTAAGTTACAACTTACGATTTAACCCGATATATATATATATTTTAATTCCTGTGGTGTTGATTTTTGTACTAATAAACAATCCACATATAGTAATCTAATTAATCGAAGGATATTTGGAAAATAAGTTTCTTTAACTCCTCGAAAGCTCTTCAAAACACTTCCTTCGACAATTTGCCTCTCTCCTCCATCCTCAGCACTGCCTTGATATTGGTAGATTACTATTGATTTACTGGTTCCGTATAATTAATACCCAACCTCCTGTTAAAACTAGTCAGAGAAAGTTAGCTTTCATTCCTTACCAAAACATTATGGAACTTCCCTATACACTTAACTAAAATGTTGAATATCTTAAAACAGTGATATACAAAAATAAAACTGCGGTTACATTCAACTAACTTATCGCTGATTGTTAATTGTTTTGACAATTGAAACTAATAACTACATTTTCACTTCACAACTTCTGCATTAAAGGGATCGTATGTAAAAAAAAAAAATTAATTTAAAAAAAAGTAACTGTTATAACTAGAGTGAGAATTTTCGTGATATTGTATCTTATTTCCTAGTTTCAAATTCATCCTAACTTCGTAAGAAATTCTAATTATAAGACGTGCTATCGACACTATGTTCATATTGGACGAAATTGCCAGTTTTGGAACTACTTCTCGAATTTGCATATTTTGAAGTTTTTCTGCACGAAATTATTTTTAATTTT
>NW_027112770.1:180407-181380 GCF_000696795.3 Halyomorpha halys
TGGTACGTAACATTAGGATATATCAGATGGTTGAAGCTGTGTGCTGACCACGTATTCTTGCAAATAAACCCTTCAGTTAAAATATTGACTCATACTGTTACTTGTACTTTTGTCCAGAAGAATACTCATAACTTCGTAAGAAATTCTAATTATAAGACGTGCTATCGACACTATGTTCATATTGCACGAAATTGCCAGTTTTTGAACTACTCGAATTTGCATATTTTGAAGTTTTTCTCCACGAAATTATTTTTAATTTTTTTTAGTTTTAACTACGAAATAATTTTTTTATTAACAAAATTATCTGTGTATTGGAAGAAGTTGGTTGACTGTATGAAGCAGATTGTAAGATAGTCTGGGTGGCGGTTAATAAAGGTACCAAAATATTAGAAAAACTGGTTATGGTTAACCAATGTTTCGTCCCACTTTGTTGGGATTCGTCAGGGCTGTCTACAATTGAAACAAGGGTGACAACTAAAGTTGTTTTTTACTATTTTGGTACCTTTATTGAACGCCACCCGGACTATCTTCCTACAAATTTGTCTGTGATAGTGAACAATAATAAATAATAATGCCACGAAACTAATAATTCATATTTATTAGATAAATGATTAGTAATAGAAGCTCAATTTTTCTGATCTCGGCCTAGTGGTGTTTTAGTTTAGGCCCCGAAAATGGCTCGATTTGCGAGAGGTTAAGACAAACAGAAATTCCTTTGTAGCAACACGGCTGTGAGGCCGGATTTCCATATTATTGCACATTTTATTTTGTTTTGTTATATGTTGACAACGGAATAAAAAGTTGTTTAAACCGATTTAGTATAGCACGTTTTGGGCTAAATTGCAGAATTATAAAATTTAACAAGGGTGTACCCAAGATCAAAGCAAGAGGGAGGTACAAGCTGTCAATCAAGTTATGACATTTCAGGAAATGAAGAATGAAACCAAAATTTTGAGAAGATGATATGTAATCG
>NW_027112770.1:185588-186532 GCF_000696795.3 Halyomorpha halys
TGTTTTCTTATTAAACTAACATTTTAAATAATAAAAATATATCAAATTATTTATCTGTGAAGAGTCTACGTAAAAATATTACAAATTTAGACCAGTGACAAATATTCATGGAAAAGTAATGATCAGTGATCTTGGGTAACTATGAGAATATTTCTCTATAACAAAGAACAATTCAGTTGATTTTTTCCGGATTTAGGTGTTTTATACAAAATTTTACTCATGGGTTTCACCGCACGATTTTGCACAATTTGTTTTTTTTTACTACTCGAAACACCTGTCTCTATATGTTGCCCTATCAGTCCCCATCGATTGTTATTTCATATTCTCAAACACATATGTGAATTATTAGTGAAACTAATGTTTTTAAGTATTGAAACTTGGTGTAGAAGTCTTCCTCTATACGAAGGTTCCTTGCAAGTGCATTCCGTCCAATGCATCTGTGCATGTCAACATACCGGAAACTGTCCACTCAAGTGGAGAGCCGAAGGTTATATGTGGTGAAGCGATTCATGTATATCTGTACGATTTTTTTAAAAAGATATATGCATGTAAATTTAAATTCATAAACAATCAATTATGACCATTCATATAAATATATGGATGAGGAAAAATAAAGATCCATTAGCATGGATACAAATAGTATTCTTACAATAAAAGATGACTGAAAATAAGGAAATAAAACATCGAAACATGTAATTGGAATGTATGTAAATGTAATCTATGAACAAAAGAAATTTATAAAGGATGAAATTTCATTATCACTCATAGATGCGACGGTAAACTAATTATGAATAAACAAATTAGTTCACCTTCATTAAAATTACGAGATGAGAAATAAACATGTTTTGAGAATTCAATTGTTTGCATTGCAGTGTATCCCAATAAGACAATTGGGTTATTTGGTTGATTTTCAATAAATAGTTTTTTCTATTTTAGTTTCCTTT
>NW_027112770.1:187088-194426 GCF_000696795.3 Halyomorpha halys
TTGTCTCTCATTGTTAGTATATCTCATTTATCACATTTTATTTTGATAAATTTCTAAAATAACGGTAATCTACTTACAAACGATTGTACTATTTAACCTTTACCTTATTTTTTTATTACACTTTTATTATCAAAACCTACCTTCACGTAGGTTAATCATAGTTAATTTACCAAACAATATTTAATTTTTTGAAACCCGTATTTAAAAAGGAAAAGTTATCACTACTTAACACTTATTCCGAATATTCAAATATAACCATTATAAATATCTGCAATATACTGTCGTCATACAACCTTCAACAAAAGGAATAATTGAACGACATTATAAATTATAACGGCGCATTATGAAACCACACTGAAATTGGTTTCTTCCATTCTTCTACTGCAATAATGCAATTTTATTTTTAATTATCTAATTATTGTTTTTCTCTAAGAAAATAAATAAATAAACTAATGGGTATATAGAAACCGAAGTTAATTATTCTTTTACGATTCGAAGTTACCTCTTTCGGGTCACCGTAGTCTTTAAAGATAGCACTGAAAAGTTGCGAATGTAATGTAAATGTCAGGGTAAGTTACTTTCTACAACCTCATGCGCTCTCATTGTTGCCTTAGTTTCAGGGCTCACCTTTTGTTCTATATTATCCCACTTGTTGAAATATGGGTAAAGTTATTATTATTTTACAGTTTAAAAATAATTGTTGCTTTTATTTGATAACTTGAGAACGGTTATCCGTTTCTTTTACGCCCTATAGACTTCTGTTGGTGGAAAAATTTTTATATAATTCATTCATAAAATATGAATGTTCCGTATTTATTAAATGTTCTTGTACCAAGGAATTAATTAAACATAAATATATTACAACTAAAAAAAAATTAATAGATATGAAAGTAGTTTAGTCTTTGAAAACTAATAGAAATGGCGTACATTATATCTTTACGGCGAGAACTTCTACTTCATACGGAGTTGTGAAGTATAAGTAAACTTGGTACGTAACATTAGGATATATCAGATGGTTGAAGCTGTGTGCTGACCACGTATTCTTGCAAATAAACCCTTCAGTTAAAATATTGACTCATACCGTTACTTGTACTTTTGTCCAGAAGAATACTCAGTTAGAAAAACAAAATATTTTTTTTAACTGACAATTAAAAAAAAAAAGAGAGATAATAATTACATATAAATGATCCATAAATAACGAATAAAAGGAGTTGTAAAGCAAATTTGATAGCTGGCGATTTTTCAACGGAATAAGGGTTTATTTACCTGCCTAAGGGATTTTCAAGAGGTAATTTATCTTCCTCTAGATTACTCGATTCGCTCTTCCAAAAGTTAGTCAAGTTTAATTATTTCTTCAATATTACTTCTAAACTTAGCCGAATAAAGGCAAATTGTGCTATAGGCTCCTGTTTCGATTCAATAATTGACGTATCGATTCAAGTTTTGCTATAATGGTTATTACAGTTTTAAATAACTGGTTGATAACTATTATTATATTATCAGTAAATATAAGGACGGAAAATTAACACATATTATTTATTTTTTCTCTCTCGGGTTAGGAAAAATCCACGTCATTTTTTTATCGGTTCCAAGCGCCTCCTTTATGCCCTCACTTACTGCTGTCCCTTTCTTTACTGTAATAATGAACCAATCCATTCCAACCTCGGAGTCATCTTCGATCAAAACCTCTTCTGAATTAACCTATTTCCCAGACTACACGTAAATCCATAACTTTACTTAAACGAATTCTTAGATTCTGTGAATCCATTCCTCAGAATACCGTCAGCTCCTGGTATTCTTTTCTATTTTCACCCATTTCGACTACGGTTCCTTGGTACTACTGTCCTTTGGGTTAGATATTAGGTTCAAAAGATTTATAAATTACTTCATAAGATTTATCTTTTTGGTTTCGAATTTATCTTTCATGTATCCTGTTGGTATTGAACCCGCATTAATTCTACTTTCCGACATAAATACCTTCTGGGGGGTTTTCTTTTCAACTCCTTAATAAAAAAAACTTGCCTGCAATCATTACCTGCGTTCATTTTTAATCAGCATTAAATAATATAAATATATAATTATATTAAATGCAATGTATTTAATTAAATAATGTTCATATATTCTTTTATTTTAGCCCCCTTTTGCATATTCTATGTCATTCGTGCAACCTGTTTCTGGAATTCTCTCATTTCTATCAGCAAATCTTCCTCTGGCCTCCTTTTTAGCAATTATTCCTTCAACCACATAATCAAAACACCGTATCAATGTGAACAATATGTGTAGTTATAACATTAATAAATATGATAAAATTGTAATATAAATACTACGCTTTTGTAAATATTTTGCCCGACGAATCATCATAATAATCTAATTTTTATTGACTTTTTGGGAGGCATTTGTCCCAGATAAAAATTATTTTTGCACCTCATTTTATTTTTTCAAAAGGATGCATTGCGCTTTATTATTGCTTATTTTTTATGCGTAGTTTTAACTATATTGAATGCATATCTTTTAAGGTGGGAAGTTCATTAATTGTGGCTACTTGGTTGCCGGTGCAGCGGGGCCTGTGAAATGCATAACCGCGATAGACGAGATATGGGAAGGTGGGAAGATGCTTTTGTGCTGGAATAGAACCGTTAGTTCGAACCGGTCCTATTTTCACTGCACCAAGCTCCGGGCTATTCAGCCTCTGAAATACTTTTGTCAACTTCATTTCTTTTGCAAGCAAAGTAGGTTTTCAGTTTTATTTAAATTTGATCATTAATCTTTTAAGTATGTTGCCTTTCTTAAAATACTATCAAAATGTTCATATTTCGTTGATGCCTTTATGTCCTTGATTTCATATCAGCGCTTTGCTTCAACATAATAAGAAACATTTATAACAAACGGTATTGTATTTGCACCATCTGCGAATTATTTTTTTTTTTTCTTTCTAGTAAGAAAAACAGTACCATCGAAATTTTAAATTGTGAAACCTCGCAACCTTTTTATTGTACAAAAAGGAATTGCAACTGCTATAACAATTAGCAACTTTCCGAGTGATTTTAAATTATATTAGATTTTATGAAATTAAGTGAATGAAATTACAATAAAATATAATTGCTATTAGGTATTATTAATTGCAATATAGTAAATATATTATGTATAAAGTTTCGAGCAAACATATCCAATGAAATAATAAAAACTTGAAATTTAATACATTCATTTTTAAATTTTTTTTTAGTTGTATGTCTTCACATTCTTCTATTTAGGATAAGAAAGACCGGTAATCCTATAGGTTAGCAGAACTGTAGTGAGGTGTTCCTTCAGAGAGGGCGCAAAATTGACCATGAAAGCATCTTCAAATTGAGGTTTAGCTGTTCTTCAATTATAACAGTGTTTTTATATACAATAATCAATTTTACAGAAATTATAAAAAAAAAAAAAAAAAAAAAAATGTATGGAATATGGTCCGGGTGCGATCCATAAAAAAAAAAAATTCTTTCCCCCCAACATTGCAGGGCACAGATTTCTCACATTTGCCAAGTGCGCTGAAGGGCCTTGCTACGGACTGCCCTGCAGGTTACTTACCTATCTTAGTACGAGAGGCCGAGGATCATTCTATGGATCCGCCAAGGAATAAAAGTCAATCCGTCCTGGATTATTAGTCAGAAGAATGTTAATTTGGTTGTTTAGCGCCCTGCTATAAGCGGCTCCTATGCTGCACATCTCGTAGTTCACCCATCCGTCTGATAGACTTTCAACAATTGGACTAGCCAGTAAACATAAATATTCTTTTTTTCTCTCAATATACCTATCCACTTCGCCGAGTATGGCTAATGCCTACGAATATTCAAGGAAATGTGAATTCAAGAAAAACATGTTTACTGTTATTGGTTGGTAACTATTTGAATGTATTGTTTGGTCAAATGCATATTTCTACCTAGATAAGTGAACTGCTTACTTATTTTCAGTGTTTATTACTTTTATATATTTCTTGTAAGGCAATAAGAGGGGTAGCTCAGTGGTTAAGGCACTGTGTTACTAACTCCAAAGAGCTGTGTTCAAATTTAGCTGTTGAGGATAATTATCTATTCTCTGTTAATCTAGACTTGAGTAAGCCTCTATAAAGTTAGTACCCTTAATTAAAATCTGACGGTTGTGTGTGATCATGAACAAATCTTATTCTTGCACAACCATTGTTCAAGAAAGGGTACTTCCTTAAAAATCACTAAACCCCTGATCCCTTCATGGGCTGTAGTGGTGCAGATTTTTATTTCCATGGATAATGGAAATAATCAGAATACTTAAAAACATGAAAGATGACAATGATTATAAGATGAGGGTTATTGAGTCCCATCGCTACACACATTGACAAGATAATAATAATCCTCTCGGATCTTTTATTCGAATTTGTAAATATTAGATACTTATTGGAGGTATACACTTATAATTGATATATCGCAATTCCTTAACTTATTGGAAAGAATAAGTATATATGAGATGATAGTACAAATAATTTTTATTTTGTTTGGGTGGGTTCAGGCAGGTTTTACTACAAAGAAAGAACGAAACAGAAAAAAAAAAAAAAAAAATGTTTGACTTTTTGTAATAACTCTCAAGTCTAGATATGACACCGTCTTCAGCATTAGAGCAGGGTAGTGTGTCAACTGGAACTTAGGGCCAATCAATAATATCAATTATAAACAAGGATAGGAATAGAGGAAGTAGTGGCTTAGCTATCTATAAATTATTAGCCATTTTCGATTTCTCTTCTGAAATACAATTTTAGAACTACATTGTTTTATAGAAAAAGTCCATGATACATAAAAAGGAAGTCGGCTGCTCTTGTTGGAATATTTATCGTATTAATATTAATGTTAAGTAATTGTCGTATTTCATAAATTTGTGCCCGGTAAATTAAATTGAGGTAGTTGTAATACGGCAAATTGAATGTACATGTTAAATTCAAGGCTGGGTAACAAACAAAACCCTAAAAAATTAATAAGCACTGCACCTACCATCAAATGCACTAGTAGACCGAAACGTAGTTGGGAAGATCGCTTTGATTTTGCGTATTTTAGACAGGGGTAGCTCTTAATCCTTTTGTTTTAATATTTTACTTAAGATAATTTACATTTATTTAGTAATAATATCACTGCATTATATAATTGTTCTGTTATACTTCTAATTCAGTTCCAGTAGCTCTAATACGGTCCAACCTTTACGATGTATTTTGTATTTCTTTCGCCTGACGTTGCAAAATCTGAGGTAATCTTTTTCTGCTTAGCGTGTTGTTTTTACATTTTTGTATGGGATGTTGAATTGTCCAAATGAATACACGTAAAATTTTTTAGCTAACTTCCTTCGACCACGTTCTAACCATTCTTATCACTCGATAATATTATTTTGTTGTAATTTAGTGTATGTTATTGGTCTTATTTAGTAAAACAATTTTGGTGTTTTTTTGCTTTTTTATTTTTTTTATTTTCCTTAAACAAAATAAATTTAATACATACATATAACAGGGAAATAACATGAATATACAAGAATTAATTGGCATATGGCGTATTTAATGAGTTTTTGAATATTCCCAACCAGAAATTCTTTTCTAGTTAAGATTAGATATCTTAGAATTTTGAAAAACACATTGCTTTATTTCAGTTTCTGCTTTAAGAAGAGAAGAGATATTGAGACAATACTCGGAAATACAGAGGACTCTTGCTTGCTAATTATAGTTTTAATAACATATTTGGCTCGCTTTCAAGTTAAAGATCTAAATTCTAGTTCGACATTCCAAGTTCTAGGGGAACCTTGAAGTCAAAAACATTTCTTCGAATTTTTTTTTTTTTCACATTTTATTTGTATTTCATATTTCCCACATCTCTATTATTATTTTAAATACCATTTTCTATTACGGAAAATTATTTTCACTCTTTTCGAACTTTATAATAGGTCTTAATTAGAAAAATTGTTTTTTAATGTATTTTAACACATATGCATTCAACTTATTCTAGACATTACAAGGTAGTAGAATATATGCAATATATTTATACATCGCAATTCTTTGGACGGTATATAAACAAATAACTAGCTACTTGTAAACAGTACTTGTGTACTCATCTGACGACACTCACTAAACAACTGAATACCATCATTGCGGCCTAGTATCTAATTAGATGTTTTTGGTTCAGCCTCTTTATTTTAATAGAATTGAGATACAAAATAATACATGATAAGAATCCAAAATGGCTGATGGTTACTAAATGTATAATTATGTACAGATATAAATTCCAATTAAGATAATAAAAAAAAACTAAACGACATTAGCCCCTACTTCCTTTTGAATATTTTATTATTTGAAGAAAACAAACATCTATGATTTTATTCAGTAATAATTTTTTTAAATTTCACGAATAAACTTATTTCTAATTATTTTTTCCTCCTTCCAATCATCTGTTAATTAATCAACGGCTATCATCAAGTGTAGAAACTAATTTTGATAGAAATTTATTGGAGATTTAACATAGGTGTGCATAGGCAAACATCATAATTTTTGTGGATTACCTTAATACCAAATAAATAATAAAAGAAAATGTGCTATAGCGACTTTTTATTTAATCTGATTTTCAGATATCACTCTTTCTGTTGTTTTAAATTGCTTATATTGAGTATTTTGAAGTGTTTTTTTATTATTTATGGCGCCCATTACTATTGTGAAAGGTTCTATTATTTTGTTTAATCAATAACCATGATTTGTTTTAATTTAGGATTGTTTTAATTTCAGTGCAGTTGGAATTAACGAATTTATATTTTGTTATTTTCTCATCTGCCTTGATCTATAAATAGAGTAATGACGTCTTCGGCTGAGAACATTCCTCTTTCCTACTCCAACCGCTCTTTCCTCTACTTTTCCTCTTATCAATCCAAGGGTTAGAGATTATCGGTAATAGAGTCGGTACCTTTTACACTTTAAAGCCTCATTTTTTTTTCATAAAACTTTGGAATAAATCAATCCAGAAAATGCTCACCATATGTATCACTTACCACATGATTTTCGAATTTCCGAATATTCGTCCATTCCCCTGCCAAAAAAATCCATCCATCCATTATACAATTCTGAAAAAAGTTTAAAACATGGGAACGGTATTTCCATTTTTTTTTTTCAGCATCCAAGCCTGTTTGTATTAGTAGCACTTAAACCTTAAGCCGTATCAACACGCTTATGTGTTCCTGAAAAGTAAACACGTTGGATGTTTGATTTATTCCGGCTGTTTAAACCATTTTAATTTCATAAAGAAACAAAATTGAGGTAGATGTTAAAAATTCATGTAATGGTACTAGATAAATTGTTTTTTT
>NW_027112770.1:197301-201570 GCF_000696795.3 Halyomorpha halys
CAATGTGAGATCAAACCAGAGAAATAATAGTCACAGCAGTAGATCAGTTTACAGTAAAACAAACAAATACATACATTTTACCAAAATAAAACTAATACATAGATTTAAAAGAAAATATAATAGAAAGTTGGTTAAAAGAAATACTTGACTGGATAAAAAAGTTAAAATAAATAAATAAAAATAATAAAATAATTTAATGAATAAATAAGTTAAAACTCACAAATTGACAGGTCCACATACTTAAATAAATAACTTAGATTGGATAATAGAATAAATAGGATAAATATATTAGATAAAGAAACTATAATAATATTATAGGTTTAGTGAACCCAAAAGTTCGATACCGATACCGCCAATCGCTGAGTTCATACATCTTCCCTAAACGCGCAGCCAATCCTAAATCAACCAGATCAGTTTGATGCAATAGATCAGGTCTTTTGATAAATAACAGTTGGCGGGATTATAATAAAGAAACTATAATTTATTTTTGACATATTTATTTGCTAATTCGATTTTTTTTGTAAATCAAAATATTAACTCGCTGTGGTATCAACCATTGATTATATAGTTGAGTGGTTCCCAGCCCATAGAAGCCTCCTGCGGACCACTAAGCCGGAAATTTAGGCATGAGGTGGCCCACCCCACTTCCGGCTCGGAGCAAAGGAAAATCTTCCTCGAAAAATATTAAGGTTAGATGGATTAATAAAGTGCATTTTGAGGCACTCATATTGTGCACTGAAACGCAAGCATGGGAAAATATAATTTATAAAACAGTTATAACAATAAATCTGCTAAAAAAAAAAAAAAAAAAATGTTCCCGGACCACCGAATGGGAACCAGTTTTATAGTCTAATCTTATGCCTTTCTCTACCATGTGACACTTCTCTCTTCCTATTTTTTTTATTTAAATGTGATTTAATTAATGAGTGAAGATTAAAGAACATTAAACAACTAAGATATTTTTTCTAAACTCAACTAGATAGTATTAATAAATCTTCCAGTAATCAGTAATTATTATACTATATGTTCTACCTAAATTATACTATATATTTTTAAATCTTAAATATTGGAAAATCCACTTATGATTTTTTACCATGATACCAACATACCGATTGCGTCTATAACTTTTGCCTACTTTTTTTTTGTACATCTTTCTCCTCATTATTACCTAGAGAAAGTCCTTTCCGGATTTTTTTTATTTTTAAAAAATCGTTTTCGTTTCTGGGCTTGATTTTGCAGAAATTTCGCTCCTCTTCCCTCTCTCTCTCCCCCGTCCCCGGCATATTCATTTTTTTCATTTACAACTTCAGTTCATAAAAACTTATTTTAAACTCGTTCTGAAACTATAATATTTTGTTGGTTTAGGTTAGCTTCTCGTCGATATTATAATTATGAAGAAAAAAAAACTCCAAAAACACCATTTTTCGTTCATGATGTTCTACGGTTTAGTAAATACTGAATAAATTAATTAATAAGTTACGATTATCATTCTAATGATTAATGCTGTTTAATTGTTATAACTTTATTGGTAGACTACGCCGTTTAGAATTATAATTATAGACCTAAAACAAGAAAAAGGATCTGATTCATTACTTTATTACATTAATTAGCTAATTAGCAAGTGTTTTACTACGGTCATAAATATGCTTCCGCGTTACTTGTAGAGAAACTTATTAAAAATATTACATATGTTTTATGACTTGATGGTCTTTTTCATTGAGCGTCTGTAATGTTTTTATTTTTATTTTGAGGATCTTATCATAATTGTTTCCCCTGTATTCAACTTATTTCTCAGGTTCAGATTCTTTTTAATGGATATAATGCAACGGCTAAACCCGGATTTGATTTTCTGTTAATTAATCTATTTATTTTATTATAACATGTTTGTTCTTTCTTTTGTTTGGTAGGTTCAATGTAGATGATATTTGTAGATTTGCCGACGAGAATGTGAGGTCACTCATCCTTGTTCAAATCGATATCTTGCAACCCCTCCCTTTTATGATCACCAATCGCTAATTATTGCTATTTTGTTTGTTTATTTTTTGTAAGAGAGCATTAATTTTTGAAGTTTATTCATCATCATCGTTTGTGATATGATTCTTATTTACTTAACTCCTGATATTTATGGATGTTTGCCTCTATACTTTCTATTTTTAATCACTTATTGAGGGTCCAGTTTATTGTTTTGAATCAACACTCGTGTTTTATAAACTCTTGCCTTGTTTACTTATCTACAAGTGTTCAAGTAATTGATAGCACAATGTATAATTCAGAGCTATCAAACAGTCAAACCTTTCGGCATTTTCGCAAGATATCGTTCTACGTTCTAATATTTGCTTATTGAATTTTATTTTAAGTTTTTGTCACTTTTTATGATTTTTTTTTTTTTTTTTTTATTGTTATTATTGTTTTCCTAACAAAACTCATCAGTATGCTGGACAAGTCAGCGGCTCAACTAAGTAGAACAGCCGCTGTCAATATTAATTTATCATGTTATTTCACGAGAGAAAATATTCAAGAAAATTATTAGCACTAGATGAAAAACATGAAGTAAAATAAATTGTATTGTAAAAAGTAAATAAAGTTTTTTTTTTTTGTTTTTTTAAAATTTCTTTCAGCTAACAATTTTCACTAGAATGCACCTTTAAGCTGTTGCAGACTAAAACCGTAAACATGCACTTAATTTGTTTTATAGGTTTAGTTTTATGCATCGGGCTGCTGTATCGTTTACTACCAATCTACAAGAAACTAAAAACGTAACATTTATTATAAATCCTTAGAACTATGAAGAATTGTTTTTATTTATTTTTTATAAATGTCTAGTCTGAATTTGTTCTTATTGCTTTTTGCATTACCAGAATTCTTATATTTTTTTTTTTATTTTGTTATTTCATAATTTAAGAACAAGTTTTACTAAAATTTAATTTTACATTTGGACGTTCTTTTTTAGTGATAATATTGAAAGAAAAATTCATGAATTTTAATTTTGATATTAATTGTTTATTGTTGTCAGATGATTTATTTATTTTTTAATATACAAATCATATTAATTAGAAAAAAAAGTTTTGTAACTTAGTGTTGACTCAATTTCTGGTTGATGTTAACCATATATAAAGTCAAGATCGTTGATTATGATTTATTTAAATCTTATCATAATTTTATTTATTTATTTTTTAGTATGTATATGTGTATTGTTTTGATTAGTGTTATTTAAAGTTTTTTTTTTAAATTTTTAATGAAATGTTTTTACATTAAATAATTCAGAACTTGTTTATTTTACCGACTTTTTTTATAGATAACATGATTTTAGTTAGTGATAGTGAAAATTAATTTTTAAATATTTAAGCTGGATACAAAGAAATAACTTTCATAAGCTCAAGACCTATAGGTGTCCAAGTGACTAGAGATTACTTTCACACTACTCCAGTTTCAGGAAACATTCAAAAATTCTTGCCTACTCGAAACTCCTTTTTCAGCTTTCAAAGTGGAGTGAACTTAAATCAGTTTTTTGTTGAAATGCTCAGTTCATGTCTAGCTTTATTTTTTATATTTTTTTTTAATTAAACTTATATGTGATTCTTAGTAATTTTTGGATTTTTTAAGTTTTTTTTAACATTATTTAAGTTACTGTTTTGTACTAATGATTTAAATTTAATGAAAATTAAATAAAATACTTTCAGTATTTTATACATTGTTTGTATATAAACCTCGATGATATAAGCAAGTGAAATCCATACGGCATAGAGTCATGAACTTTATCTGAAGGTGTAAAGTAATACCGCTAAGTGATGGGGCTTGCTGAATTGCCGAACACTGATTGCTAAAATGCCACTATACTTGCCGAAGCGTTAGGCAGTCCTTCCACACTTTCTTTTCCTCATCATGTGAAAAGAGAAATGAGCTAGATGATTTTTCAGCGAAAGTTGCTTTATTCTCGTCAACGGCTGTTACTGTTCGAGGCTAGAATCCGCTTTACCATAGGATACAAGGCTACCTTATAAAGGACTACAGCTTTCCACTTTTTCACCTTAGATTATTGTTCAACCCTTTATCGAATGGGTGTTCTTTGAAAGCTGGTGTTAAAATATTAAAATATGATAAATAATTGACATTTCCCTTGATATGTTCGTTATAGAAACATACTTTTTTTAGTCTGTTTAAAGATCAATGCTTGTGTTCATAAATTATTAAAAATATATATAAATTGGCATTTTTTATAATAATTTAATTTTCTATTATTTTTTTTATCCTTAAAATAATTTTCTTTAT
>NW_027112770.1:201620-202627 GCF_000696795.3 Halyomorpha halys
TATTCCTTATTCCAAGAATAAGGATCTGATTCGTTACAGACATAAAAACGTTGAATAAAAAATTAGTAAAATTTATTTCTCGATTTGTTATTAATTAAGCCGTTGAGTGCAAAAATGTCTAGTCAAATCTAGTGTTCAATGAAGTTCTATAAGGTTTTAACATAAAAACAAGTTGTCCAACAAATTAAAACTATTAAGTTAATGCACTTTTTATTTATTTAACTTTTTTTTTTTTATTATAAAAATTAATTTTGATGACACCAGAATGACTTATACCACTTTTGCTCTCAATGGCTCAATTATTATTTTATCAAAACCTTTTGTTTTAAGAGCTACAAAACGTGGATTGAAATACGACATATTTTCAAGCTAAGCATTTAAATTAATTTTAATTGAATGAAAACCAAATAACAAATATAAATATAAAAATAATTAAACGAAATTAGTTTTGGGTCTGTTGGGCTTCGCATCCCCAGTTGTGTCTGTAAATTCCATCTTGCTAGTTATAGGTTTTTTATTTACTGCTATTTGCAACTCTACATTCATATACATACATCCAATAAATTTGATGTTGAAGATTAAATTTTTTTAACTATATTTTTATAAAATTTTATTATTGACATTATTTTCTTTACTTTTTTTGTATTAAATTTTTATTTGAAAAGTTATTCTAGTTTCGTTTAATTTATTAATGTTATTTATTTTTTTTAAATTAAGGTAGCCCTTAATTTTTGAACGACTGTGTTGGTTTCTTGAAAAGTGTATTAGTGTATATATAAATATAAAAAATATAATAATAATAATAATAAAAATTTAAAATTAGGTAGAAAATGATAATATCAAGGGAATAGTTTAAAAAATCCATTTTTTTGTTATGCTTAGTTATAAATCATTGGTGTGAAATGATGCTTGGACTAGCTAAGGTTTTGTATGGAACTTGTACAAGTACTTTTTCATTGTTGTCTCTAAATTACCATGATACAGGATTCTCAGAGGCCAAAAAAGGT
>NW_027112770.1:203581-208719 GCF_000696795.3 Halyomorpha halys
CTTTATATATAACGTCTTCGTATTTATTATCGTATTCAGATGTATTATTTTCAGTTCGTTTATTATTTTGAAAAATCTCATTTTCGTAAAAAGGTTAATTTTCATATCTCTTTGACAAAGGTAGTAGTTACTATCGTACTACTAATTACAAAGGTTTTTTCTTTTGAAATTAAGGCTCAAACCTATAAACGACTTGTAAATGTATAGAAATATCTCTGCCTTTTTATTTTATTCATTTTCGTTAACATTTTATCGTTACTTCTTAACCTTTACTGATACATAATATTGAAAAATTCGTTTATCTGAACGCTTCAATTTTCAAGAACTAACAGTCTTGAAAAATTCTATTTGTACCTTATATAGTATTTATTGAGGAAAGCTTCAATGTATACTTAAAAATTAAATAGGCATGTAATTAACTTTTTTTTTACAATTTTTATAATCATCATTTTGTTTCTGTAATTGATATGTGGAAGTTGGCATAAATTATATTATGGGAATGTAATAATGGAATATGGAAAAACATGTTTTGTTGTTTGTACCTACAAATCCTTTAAATTATTTTAAAAAGTGCATATTCCCACAATATTAAATTGTTTGCGTTTTATTCATTTTCTCATGAAATTATTTGTAGAAACCCCCCCCTCCACTTATCCCCCATTAAACGTAAAAGTAATCTTGAATTTAAATTTCCTTTTATTTTATTCATCTATAGTGTTTTCGAACATTGATTTTATCCTTCCCTATCTATTAGAAAAAAAGAGAACTTTTTCTCATTAAAGGAATTGAAGTATTGTTTGACGAAAAAAGAAGAAACTTTAATAATACAAGTTTGAGAGTTAAAGTTCTGATTATTGATATTTTATAATGAGTTTGCCATCAATAAAGAACTGAGTTTAAATAAAATAGAAAAAGAGGTGGTGGCAAGAAGAATAAAGAGTGCTTAAGATTTCTAAATTTTTTAAACTATTCATCTTCTAATTTTAACATTAAACTATTTCATTCCAACTTCTGCAATAAAACACGTTCAACTGTCAATGTCAATGCCAGCATGAGATTTATTTTAAAATACTATTCGCGTCCTTCGTTGATTTATCATCATTATGACTAAAATTGCTGAAATCTAAAATTGAAGACAAAATTCAAAATATTCCTCTCAAGTTGATGACATTGAATGTAAAAGGAATGATTGTTACGTCAAGATTTGACCTGATGAAATTGAGTTACAAGTTAGTCTTAATACGTTGTAAAATGTGTTCTGTTGCAATAATGCTATATCCTTGTGACTGTTTGTTATTTTTCCTCACTCACTATTTTAGAATAATTTATTATAAACTATGGAAGAATTTGATAATTAACTATAATTCTTCTATTTCAGAAGTTTGTTTTAATCTTGGAAAATAATTCTTCTTTTTCTTTTCCTTTTACTGTTAATTATCAAATTCTTCCATTATTTATATCCCATTATTATTGATGATTAATTATTTAAGATCGGCAAAAAGGGGGGCTATTTTAAAGATCCAGCATTCAAATTCTAGGTTCCAAACCTAGTATCTAACCTTGCTTCCTCTTCCATTCCTGACAATCCTCCGAGGCGCCTGAAAAGAAGATGGCCACGAGACCTGCTAATGTAAACGTCATTAGAGTGTTACCAATGGATAGTTTCTCTACACGCCAGTAGAGTCTCCATTTTAACTGAGATCAAATTTACTCTTGTATTATGTATGTACTAATGTATTATAATTACAGTTGTAAATAGCAATAAACAAATAAATTTAAAAAAAAGTCTTAGGTTACATTAAAGACCATTTAATTGTACATTGATAAAACGAGTTTAATCAAAATAATTAGAACCATTTTCGAGAAAACTTCAGCTAAGTTACTTTAATATCGATTTTATGACAACTTTTGGGTTTTTGAGTGATTTTACATTCATCATTTTGCGACCCTTATTTCTTTGAACGCTAGAGACCTTTAAACGTGTATTTTGTTGAAACTCGGATTAGAAATTTTAAAAATCTTTATCTTCTCTTTTCTATGTAGTCTTTCAGTCCCAAGCTAGTAGGGTTGTCAAAAAGTAACCGAAGTCTACGGTACAATCTATTGAATACGTCAGATCCAAAATTATTATTTATTTTTTAGTAGATGTGCCATTATACAAGCAATGCAGCTTTATAACTGTCTTGTCGTTGATGTTGTCTTCATTATTTCCATGTCTATTCCTTAGAATTCGGCCGTCCGTTTCACAAAATATACAAAATTTCTGTTATTCGATAATACATTTCCACTATCCTAATATTATTTGTTAAGTTGGGTAGTCGTCATATCATGTAAGGATTTTTAATGTGGTTGATTGAAATGAAATAACAAACCTCAATGCAAAACCTAATTGGATATAGCATAAACTTGGAACTCAATTTCATCAGGACAAAGCTTTTTGAATAACCTTTGGAACCTACTTAAATAGAATGGTTTTTTAAGCACCTTTTCATTAATAGGAATTATAATACAATTATAAACATTTCTTTCTGATCTTAATTATGTATCAATTATATTGTTTTAATCTTCGAAAATAATTCTTCTTTTTTTTTCTTTTTACAGTTAATTATCAAATTCTTCCATTATTTATATCCCATTATTATTGATGATTAATTATTTAAGATCGGCAAAAAGGGAGGCTATTTTAAAGATCCAGCATTCAAATCCTAGGTTCCAAACCTAGTATCTAACCTTGCTTCCCCTTCCCTTCCTGACAATCCTCCGAGGGGCCTGAAAAGAAGATGGCCACGAGACCTGCTAATGTAAAACGCCATTAGACTGCTACTAATGGGTAGTTTCTCTACACGCTTGTATCACTCCATTTTAACTGGAATCAAATTTACTCATTGTATTATAATGTACACACTTCAATGCGCATTGCCATGGCTTTCCCAGCGCGAAATGTTTAAATTCAAATGCATCTTTTAATTTTATTTGATTATCTCTTGAGAAAAAAAAAGGTTTTTACTATATTCAGATGTTGATTGGAAGCTTACAAAAAATATTTCCAATGAACATAGATGTTCTAGAAAAAAAAAAAGTATATATATTGTTTTGGAAAAATTAAACCTTATTAAAATTAATAACAGAAAAGAGATTATTTATATCATTTTTTTTGCCTCAAGTTCTCCACTGAGGACCAATACACAGCTCCAGAGTGGAAATGTCTAGATTCATTTTTCGGGGCCACTGAAAATTAAATACTGAACGACCTAGGAGGGAATCAAACCTACAACCTTCAGAACCAAGTGCAATGAGACCCACGCCCTAGCCCGTTCAGCTATCAGGCCCTGTATAGTAGTTTTAATGAATTCGGTAACTCTTGAAATACGTGATATCCTTGAAATTGTAAACGTGATGTCAGTCACAAATGTCTCTCTTACTCCTTTCACACAAGTCGGCCGACAAGAGACAAAAGGTTGAATTAGTATTGCTATCGACACAAGCTTGATATTGTTGGTACCCTTTGGTTTTAGAAAAAATCTAACATTTTATTTCGATTAATTAGCGTTGAAATTAATAATTGGTCACTAATTTAAAGTTAAATGATATTCTAAAATTTATTTTTCGGTTCTCGTTGACGATTTTTGTCTTATTGCGATAGTTTCTTTTTGGCCGCATTATTGGATGCGAAAATTTCTAGTTTATATTCTATTAGTCTATTTTGCGTTCACGTGGTTTTTAGCTGAGACCGAATCTGAGATAAATCATTGTCATTTACGATTTTTGGTTCTGCCAAATTATTTTTGCTTTGATTCTACTGTTCGGCAGCCGGAAAGACAACTCTTGTTATAAACATTCTAGTTATAGCAGACCAATATGGATGTCATTGCTATATATACATGTATATATTTAGGGAAGAGATCCTAACGGACGTAACCACCGGTTGGACAATAGTGAGGGGTGTGGCTGACGTGGGCTCCTGAATCCGAAACTAGATCAATATGGGAGCCGTCTGCGGTATTCAGTCTGGTAAACATCTTGTCCGTCTGCAATATCTACAATACAACTGTCTTCGCCAACGTACCTACGTTTATTTCCTTTACATCCATCATCAACTTATTGTTGGATTCGTTGATTAGAGAAACAGAGGTCCGTTCTCATAATCTTTACTCACTTCCTTTTGTAGAAAAGATCGAAAGTATCAGTTTCTAAAATTAAAGACATATGGATTTAGAAGCGTTTATTGTTACAAATTTTATATATACATAATATTATTTTTCAAAACGAATTTTCGACAATGAACTTCTGTTGGTCTGTTCGGGCGTTCATTCAAAAATACCAAATTAACATATATATATAAACTTCTTAAATTGCATAAATATTTATAATTTGAGCCGTTCAGTTTTTGTTGTTTCCAAAAAATACTCTCTAAATTCCTTCAATATTGGACAAACTACTATAAAATGAAACGTATCTTCCGGTGCATTCGTGTTACATAAGGAGCAGTTCCTGTGTTTCCTGCCACTGTTGGTAATTTAGATATAGAAACTTACATCTTGCTTTAAAAATTAGTTGAATGAAATAGATTTTACTCTTTCTTATGAAAATACCCATAGTTATTTAATTTAGCACACATTTAGTATTCCGCTGGTCTTGCACTTCTTATGTACTCCTTTATTTTCTCTTATTTAATCCTTTCTAGTACATCATTTTTATGTGTTTTTTTACCTCTTTTTGAAAATAAAATGTCAAACGTTTTTCCTATTGCTATCATCTATTAGTTTATTATTTAGGTATTATATGTAGAAGGCGCAGGTGATCCATTTGTTGTAATTGTATTATATATTCAATGTGTAATTTGATGTTTTGAGTGATTAAATTATTTAATGTCCTAGAAGTCTTCATATCCCCGTTATTGTGACCCGTAGTAGGTTATAGCTCGCAGAACGGAGTTGAAGATTAATTTTTTTTTCCATAGCCACATACGTACTTGATATGATCTTCGACCAAATTATGTTTTTTTGCATTTTTACATATCCTGAGTTTTTCTTTCAAAAATCTTTTCATCGTTTAATAATAAAGTTTTCTTAATTATTAATGTTAACTATTATTAGATTCTCCACTTTATTTTCTATCAGATTTGCTTTTTCTCTTTG
>NW_027112770.1:209384-210338 GCF_000696795.3 Halyomorpha halys
AGCCACATACGTACTTGATATGATCTTCGACCAAATTATGTTTTTTTGCATTTTTACATATCCTGAGTTTTTCTTTCAAAAATCTTTTCATCGTTAATAATAAAGTTTTCTTAATTATTAATGTTAACTATTATTAGATTTTTCACTTCATATAAACCACTATATTTTCTATCAGATTTGCTTTTTCTCTTTGTACTTATAAATAATTTCGATTTTTCAAGATTAATTTTAAAATTTAACTTTCAACAATTGTCCTTTTATTTAATAATCATTTTTTATTTATTATATATTTCGCAATAGAGATTAAGTTACTAATTTAAAAATATCTCAAATTTATTTTCCAATGCTTTTTCCTTTAGCCAATTATCAAGAAAAACTTAAATCTATCCAATTTATTAAGGAGACCTTAATAGGTAATCCAAGCTTAAAACTTTTATCTACAGGCTTTTATGCCCAACTCGATTCACTAATCAAATATATTTTTATATTGATTAGTTTTCATCATTTAGCATACTAGTCTCTTTTAATAATTTCATTAAGAAATCTTACCTTCTTCATGTTAGTAATGATGTTTTGTTGAAAATCGTTCTCATCTTGGTGAAGGTAGTTTTTTTAATAAAATGATTATGACAAGGGGTTTTACATATCCTGAGTTTTTCTTTCAAAAATCTTTTCATCGTTTAATAATAAAGTTTTCTTAATTATTAATGTTAACTATTATTAGATTCTCCACTTTATTTTCTATCAGATTTGCTTTTTCTCTTTGGACTTATAAATAATTTCGATTTTCAAGATTAATTTTAAAATTTCACTTTCAACAATTGTCCTTTTATTTAATAATTATTTTTTATATATTTCGCGATAGAGATTAAGTTACTAATTTAAAAATACAACTTATTTTA
The DNA here is from genome assembly GCF_000696795.3 of Halyomorpha halys. NCBI lineage: Eukaryota > Metazoa > Arthropoda > Insecta > Hemiptera > Pentatomidae > Halyomorpha > Halyomorpha halys. The sequence goes on from NW_027112770.1 coordinate 210,287, forward strand.
TCCTTTATCTCAAGTTTGTTTTCCAATGCTTTTTCCTTTAGCCAATTATCAA
>NW_027112770.1:212829-223897 GCF_000696795.3 Halyomorpha halys
TCATAAAGTTATATATTTGTTGATGAGCAGATCATGAATTACCATGTAAAATACTGGTCTTTATTTTTAAAAGAGATCATCTATCAATCTATAATTACTACCCAGTGTCTATGACAATCGTAATATCTATTATTGGTTTTCCATGGAGTACAAGGACGTCTTCTTGCTCTAAAAATATATACTGGCTTATATAATATTATATTAGATATTATATGAAGTAAGTCAACATGATTTTTTTAATGGTAAAAAGTATCCGTGAAGAACCGAACACGTTCGGTATCTCGAGATAAGATGATAAGTTATCAGTTGTACTGTTACCATCCCCAACTGGGCACCTAACCATGAATCATAAATTTGCTATATGATTAATATTCTCCTCTGTTTTTCTCAATTTCTTGCCAATTGAAGTTCGTAATAAGTACCTTACTTCTCGTCTTTGATTTTGCGGTTGCGTCTCATATCAGAGACAAGTTTTGATTCCGTGGGATTTTGGTCAGCCATTTGAATGCAGAAGTAGAAGTTTGTTAGTAAAATTAATCTATAGTTGCAATGATTACCATTGCAAGTCGGTCCTCATGTGTAGTATCGATACGGTTTATCTGTCTTGTTATAACTAAGGATTTCCATGAATGAATTTATTTCTCTCAGTGGAATTAGAAAATTATATCTCAGTAAAAAAACTTATTCATGTACACATTACTTACCGTTCAATATTATATTATTGTTTCGCTTTCGTGCGAAAAACTCCTTTCTGGATGCGGCTATATTTCATATTTTGGCAGCGTCTCATTCCTTAGATTTTATTTTAGCTTATAATTACATGAAAATGTTCAGTTGGCAATAGAACATCATTGTTATCAGTCCTGACGAAGCCCTACAAAGAGGGGCGAAACTTTGTTTAACAAGTAGTTATATTTAATTAATATAAATAGTTATATTTTACTATTTTGATACCTTTATTGACCGCCACCCGGACTATCTTCTTCCAAAAGACAAATCATCAACTTTGTAATATAGATAATTATTTGTTCAGTACAAATTAGCCTGTAACAAATTCCAGTAGTTTTCACTGACGAAAATAACAGAATATACAAAAAACATGGATGAAGGTATATTATCGTACTTGCCAAACTTTTATTTGTTATTGTCTATCATTGCATTTTGATAAAACTATTCCTGGATAAAACTATGTACTAGGAGCCAAGCTTGATAAAAAAAAGTCCCCCTCTATCAGTTTATTCACTTGAGTATCGGAATTCCCATTGGATTAAGATGTTGAGCGATTGGAAACTGTCAATCTCTCTCGCCTAGTGTGATCTAAAAAAATAAAATAATGTTATGATGACCGTATACCAAACCGGAGGAGACGCTGAACGTAGGTAAACGTTGGCCCGGTGATGGGGCTACGCTGCGCTGTTGCCAACTCTACCGCCCGTCTCGACCTTTCTCCTACTGCCTGTCGTCTCTGGGAGCACGCTGCATCATTCCAATCTTCCCAATGCATTTTCTTCTTTGATCCTGGTTCGAATTCCAAACAAAATCGTACAAACTTTGTCAATTAACTCGTTTTTGTTTGTACTTCAATTGATTTGAGATGTAATCGAAGTTCTTTCAAATTATCTCCATTGAGAAATGTTCGTAGGATCATGTTCTTCACGGCCATATTTGCTTTTAACTGAGACAAACTTATTTGGAATGATATGTATAAGTTCCTTAAGTCGTCTGTAACTTAGCTATTTCATTTAGTCTTAAAACAGAAATAGCTTCATTGATTGATATGAAACTTTAATGGGGTACAAAAAAAATACAAAATTCAGTTTATGTTTTCAGAAAAACTAAAGTAAGTATCTCTTGTAGTATCTTTGTCCTGTAGAATAGTTATAAAATCTGGACGTTAAGTTGGTTTTTATTCAAGACTTAAGTGGATGGTTCAAATTTAACAACTTTGATTTCGAAATATTCGCTTCGCTATCATCATGATATACCACAATAATATCGTATAATATTAGTAATAATATCCAGTAGTAAATTATGTTAGTTATATATTGCACATAGTAGATCGTTATTGTATCAGATAATGTATATAGCGTCAGTGATGACGATCTGTGGACACCATTCCATCCATAGTAACCGCAATCTTTGCATTATATTTTCTCGTCTAGGACCTACCTAGTTTTGGTACCATCTTTACTTAATGACTACCATTCCATCCATGTTTTGTTAACCCACTACACTTTTTCTTAACTATAGCACACTCCCAGAAGCACCAAGCATGTGGATGGATTATTTGCATTGGCTGGCAAAAGTTGGCTTGAATTTATGCCCTGCTCGTCTTTTGTAGGAGTCTGAGCTTAAACCAAAGGGCGTTTGGGCATGTGCTTGTGTGGCATACACATGTTTGTGCATAAGTTTGTTTAAGGTTAATTATAGAATTTTCCTGATCTTGAGAATCTATAATTAACTCGAATTTAAAATTTTTTTTTATTATAGCTATTGATTTGTGTGAAAATGTTGTTTCAACTTATGCCGTTTAACTTTAGTGGTAACTGGAAGATATTGATTGACCGTGTGTAAAGATGAAAGGAATATGGTCCGGGTGCGGTCAAAAAAACTCTAATAGTAGAATTATACTATTTGAGTTTTTTTGACCGCACCCGGACCATATTCCTTTCATCTTTAGTGGTAACATTTTTATTTAACATAGCACAAGTATACCATTATAAAATATTATGTTCCCGGATAATTATATTAACTTTTATCTGATAAAAATGCTGGAATCAAAGTTTATTTTATTAGCTATCTACCATTTTTTTAACATCTACCAAATCAAAATCATAACTTTGTTTCTTTTTATAATTAAATAATTTTAATCGAATACGACATATTTGCCTCTTACGAACATGCATGTGTTTGCCAACATTTGTTATTTATTATCCTTTGTTTACCAAGTGTTTGTAGGTATTTTAGATTTGCGGTAAGTAGCAAACGTGGAAATGCTAACGAAGAGCTTCTTTTGTGCTCTCGTTAGGGTCCAAGGAAGTCAAGCAAGCGTCTTCTAGACACTGTTCAGATCCTTGTTAATGGATAAGATAACTGTGTGAAAAAATGTTTTTTAAATTACATTTAAAGTTTTTTTGTTTCTGTCCTATCGCCTTCATTACTGTGTAATTTTGTTATAGCTTATTATTGTAATACTACTAACCCTTTGAGGTATTTTTTAAGTTTAATTTTTTTTTTTTAATTCATTCATTCAACTAGCAATATCACCTTCATACCTATAAACTATATAATATTATCAATATCGTCTATTCAACACACGTAATTGCTAAAGCTATATATTTAAGTAATATTAAGAATTATGCTGAATTTTCCGTTAAGTATCGCATGAAGTTATGGAAGCTCACCTTAAAATGAGGTTGACCCATTCCTAATTCGTGGCTATCTCAAAAACGGTCCATCTTTGTTGTTTAAAACGCAGGGCTCAACTTATGTTCCGCAGGAATGTACTTGAGTGCAGATGCCCGTTTCTAAATCTGCTAAATCTAATTTGAATTGTCTTGATCCCCCGACCTATTTCTACTAAAGTGCTCATATGTTCGAATGAATTTTGTTAAAGTAAGAATTTAAGAACCGAAATTGAGGTTTGTCATTTATCTATTAAATTCTGATTCATTTGATACCTCATTTGTCAAATCCATCGGCACTTCAGAGGTGGAAAAGGAATCTATAGTACCATAATAAATATATATACGATTCTTAGTAAAGAATTAGAGTTTATATTATTACACCAATTTAGGATTGCAAAACAAACTAGTCTAATATATTATTAACAAATTGCACGTTAGTAGCCTAACCATAAATAGTGTGTTAATTGACAACATTTTAAACTAAACTATTAGTCTTTATTAGTTCATTATATTTTTATAGTTCCAGAACATTTTTATTACAAATTAAGTTTGTGTCCATGCAATGTTTGCAGCTACTGGAATAAAGAAATAGTTTTTTTTTTTTATTGATATGTGAGAAACTAACCTTCAATATGATCTTTCTATTGATAAGGATCTTAACCATGAATTTTTTCTTATCAATTTGATTTACTTTTTTGGCACACTGAGGTTAAACGGACTAAACCACCTTGCATTTAATCTTAAAATCACATTTATAGATTAATTCATTTATAGATAGTAAAACCTTAAATCAATCTCTATTTAATACGTCATAAAAAATATGAGTTATAATAAATATGCCATGTGTCCACTCACTCGACTTTCGACCAAATACGCTTTGGGTGCTATGTCCAATTTAAAAATTCTTTATCGTAACGTATTTTCTCTAGTGGCTCGATTATGATGTTTTTTGGTTATGTTATTTTTATTTTAAATTATTTCGTAGGTTATTTAACCAATTCGATTCTCTTTCAAATGAGTAACTATAATGTTCCGGGAGATGTACCTATGTTTTTCAATTTATTTGAAAAACTTAGCATGAGTACCAGGTTCAATAAGTCGTTTTTTTCTTATACAGCTCCGATTTTATATTATTTTATTTTATTGTTAATATAGCCTATACTTATAGCGTTAAGAGTAAATTAAATTATTTTTTGTCAAATATTTTTTCCCTACTTTTTTACGTATTATTTGGGTGAATATTAACTTGTATATAGACGTTTTTCCATGTTTCGGATGATACGGAATTTTTAATATGCTCAATTTAAATATTCCAAAGTTGCTTAAACAAGATTAATTATTTTTGTTAAACATACCTTAATATCTCTGATAAGTAAAATTATAAGTATTCTATAAGTTAGAGGCTTAACGGCATGGATAAAAAATTACTACTACTTTGTAAATAGTCGTAAAGAAAAAATAATAATTGTTGCTTAAGTTGTATTTTGTATGTAATTAACTGAAGTGTACACCATTCTTAATTCTTTATTATTTTATCACTCGTGAACAAATTCAATTGTCCTATGTCCATGACTGTAAGATAGATTTGATTTAATCAAAATTTGTTTGAATATCGTCAATGAAGGTTATATTGTTCTTTAAGCAGTTACTTCTTCTTAACCTATTTTTACTTTTCCTAATTGGGTTTAACTAACACATAGCATTTTTAGTCTGAAAAAATATGCTTATTGTATTCAAGTCTTTAAAATCTGAGTAGTTTATTTTAATTTATAATCGGCTTTTGTGCTGTTTGTTGAATCTTTTATTTATTTATTTTCTAACTAAGAATAAAGTTTAAACGGTGATCAGGCAAACTTGAATAATGGCTAATAGTGCTGTCTGATTTTTTTTTTTATTATTTATTTATGTTTACTAATTTTATTGGCTCAATGTCCATTTTGTTATTAAACAATTCCATAATAAAACTAAAAATAGAACAATAAAAACTGATGCCCTTTTTGGCTATTTGATCAGGTTCGTTGTATGTATATAAGATATAATTCTGAATTTCAATTACTGTTGCATGGACGAAATCAATCAGACATCAATATTTGTTTATTTGTGGTACGAAACGTTACGTATTAATGTATATATTTTTTTAATTATTAAGCGATGGCTGTTCGGAACTTAAATATTTAGAGTTCAAAATTTATACACATCGCTGAACATCTGACAAAAAAAAGTTTTTGTTTTGTTTTGAAATGGGCGTGTTTCAAAAATATTATCGTAGACAGGGGTTTCTTTCTCTACCGTCGTCCAACTATTGACTCTCCGGAAGCTAGTAAGGTTGTCAAAAAAACAAAAAAAAAATACAGTCTGTCGTACAATTTGATGAATTCGTCAAATATAATTTTTTTTGCCAGCGGATTTCGTTTATTATTATTGACAAATAAAGTTAGTCTTTTTTTTTTTTTTTTTTTAAAAGTTGAATAATTATTACAATTTTCGAAATATTTTATTATTATTAATGTTTATTTTAAGAAATTACTTGAAATAGTTGCTAAATTAGCTTGTATGAACAGTGAAATTATTATAAATAATAAATTATTGTTTGTCATAGAGGTTAGATTAAATTTATTTCAACTACTGAAATCAATAAATTCCTCAACGTAAGCCTATAGATGAATAAAATACTCAAAAGCCTTTATGTATCTTCGCCGTTGATTCAAAGAATGATAATTAAACTCAACCCTGCAATAAGGAACCCCTCAATATTTTTGTGAAATTAACTGTATCGGTAGTTTCGTTAAGAATTACCATTTTTTAATATTTATCATTATAAAATGAAAACACTGCGTTCCTATCTTTGTCCATTACATGCAGATGGAGCCTCGGGCTTTTCTTAGGAAATAAAAAAAAAAAATATTGATATAACTTGTATAAAAGATAACAAAATAAAAAACGTTTTGGTTCCTTATAGCATATATCACTTAAAAATTAAAATTATTTACGTCTAAAAGTTTTTATGAAAAATATCTTCCTTGTCTAATAGGTGTTACAAATCGAAATTTTTAATGAAAAAATTAACTAATCCATATTTGATGATCCCATATTAGGTTTTTATTAATAATTTTCCAAAAGTGGATACATTGACTTCTGGTAGAAAAATTCTCATATATTAGTGATGTACCTAATTTAATTATAATTTTGTAATTATTGGTTCTATTTTTGAGGACTATCTGAATTATACATGAGGGATTATGAACAAGTTGAATGTGTTGGGTCTTGTAGCTCCTCTTAGATGAAGGTTCTAAAAATATCAACCCTTCTGGCTGCGCTATTCCCGATTTACAATTAGTTCAAATATACCTGCATTTTCTTTCATAATTAATTTGGCTCATTCTTCCGCGATATATAATTTTCTTATCCCTCACACACAAATTGTAAAGGTATATATCAATACTGAGGTCTTTCGATATTCTTAATTGTTAACAGTATTTGATTCAGATATTTTCGTCTCAAAATAAAAAAAATATCTGAGAGAAATCAAAGCTGTAAACTGATATTTATTTATTTTTTTTCCTATCGCAAAAGGAATGAGATTAAAGGTGCTCTATTTTTTTGTTAATGCCGATAACTGATGTCTTGTAATTTTATCAGTCCGTACTTCATAAAGTTTTGTCTTTAATGAATTTCCGTTACTGAATGCAACTTAACTTCTGGTCTTGAAAATATTACTTTCAATTTTACTATTTTATTTATAGATAAGTTTAAATTTGTCAACAGAATTAGGAATTGGGGATATTAAAATCAGAGTGATGTATAGTGACATTTTCAACATCATTGAGTTAGTAGCATAGTGCCTTGCCACATTGCCACCGCGCTCCCAAAAAAGAAAAAGAAAATAAATTCATGAGCCTTGTGAACTCAGAACCAAGCTTTGTCGCCCGCATTTAGAAGACAAAGCAGAGCTCAAAGAGATCCCAGTGCTTCTCTCCCAGTCTCGTCACTGGTGAAAGAAAAGGTGAAGTGCTGCGTTTGACAAGTCCTTCTTTATCCTGTATCCCTCCCTCTGGAACTCTATTCCTTGACATGTACTATATAGAAATTACTCAATCACTGGAGAATTATTTAAAATTTGCTATACTAAACTATAAAACAATTAGTCAATTATGTCTCAAATAATAATTAGCCCCCTAAAATGATATTATAAGAATATCAAATAAATAACTTACTTTACTTTCTTCTAGGTGTTTTATTGTAAATAATAACACAATATTTTAGTGTTTTTTTTTTGTTTTTTTTATCATTAACAGATCTATCCATAATTTTTAATTCTAGCAAATGAAACAAGCTGATAAAAAAAACATTGTTTTAAGTATGATAACATTAAAATTGTGTATAATGTAATTAAGGGTTTGGTTTAAGTAAAAAAAATTGTGTTAAAATTAATTATAAAAATTATACTTTTTTCTTTTTTTTTTTTTTAGTAGACTTAGTTTTATGTTACTATTGATAACACTAATGTACTATTGTCAACAACACTAATGTACTTGCACCAATTAGACCAAACTGCGTGGCTATGTTATGTGTTAGTTAATAGATCTATCTATCTAATAAAACCAACACCTCGGTTACGGTTTCTAAGGTTAAAGCTTTTGTATTACCCTGTTACGCACCCGGATCTCATGACGTAGATAGGTCGTATATAATTAAGGCTACTGATTGTATGCTTTTCGTTCCTTGTTAACTCTCACGTTTTTACAGTTTTGTAACTCGAATTTATCGTTTTCACCTTGTCACGTGTTGGCGATGAAGACGTTTTCCTATAGCTGCGTTTTTTTAAAAATCCTACTTGATATTTCTACTTTAATATTCTTGTTTAATGCTTAAAAAGCTTAGTAAAAAGGTCAATTATCAGAACAGTACATTTTGTACTTAAAATGGTCTGGAAAATGTTTTTTTTTTTTTTTTAATGAAAAACCATACTGTAGGTGTATAAAAAAAAAAAAGAGCATAACAATATATTGATATTTTTTTTAGAACTAGAAACATTCATATTTGTTTTTCATTGTTCAATTGCTGTGATAAATGAATTTTAATTTTCTTTTTAATGTGAAAATTGGCTAATTAGAAATTGTTTTGACCTGGGCAGAATAGTCTGTATGAGGTTAAATTTTAAATCATTTAGTTCAAAAATTGTATTAAGATTGTCCCTGAGGATTGCCGGATCGGCCGAAACGTCAGACTTGTAAGAAAAATAAAATGTGTTGAGGCTAAAATGGATAAAAATTAAATTATTTATTTAAACAACATTAACCAGTTTCAAGAAAGTATATAAGATTGTAAATAAAGTATATTAATATTTTTTTAGAACTAGAAACATTCATATTTGTTTTTCACATGGTTAGATTTGTATCAATGATTGATTTATTAAAAAGCCCTCCCCCAAAAAATAAAATAATACCTACTAAATTTTTCCAATTCACCTATTTTATCTAACACTGACGATGTTTAAGCAATTAGTTATATGTCTATGTAAGAATGTCCACATAACATGAGGCAATATTATAAAAATATAAACTTGCTAACACTGAATAACAAAATAAAAAATGTTTCGTATCTCTATTTATTTTTGTTTAATTTTTTACAGGAAGATGATAAAAATAATAATTCTAAATCAACTTACTAGAAGGCAAATCGAATTTTTTAAGTACTAATATATTAAGTTGAACAAGTCAGAAAGTATATTTATCATTGTCATTTCGTATTTTTTAATCAGTAAAGAACGTTACTCAAGAAATAAAATTTCAAATTTTAACAAGGTTTGGGAAGGTTGTGCGATTAATGAATGAATCAGAGTCACGTGTGAGGGTGGAACCTAACGGACTACCCTCGCTTATTTATAGTTGTAGACTTTTCTTCATATCGATTCCGATTTGTCACGTTGTAATACATGTGCTTTGAACATAATGCCACCTCTCGCTTCCGACATTTAGAGGCTGGTCATTATAGACTATCTGATCATAAAAAATTGTTAAGTGGAATTTTGTGCTTCACTTTAGTTTCTCGATTCTTTGCAATAGAAAATCAATTATTTAAATTATTATTATAAAACGCGATTTGGTGCTACTAATATTCACAAGAGAATCTCTGTTAAAAAATTGTAACTCAGATAGTTTAAACTCTCCTGTATTGGATAATGGTTTTTACATTATTTAAGTGGATGCAGAAATGGAAGAAATATTTTATTGAATAAAACCAGAATAGTAACTAAAAGGAATTAAGATAAATTAATTAATAATAAAGCAATTATTTTGTGGCGAATTTTCGCTACTTTATAGTCCTCATAGTCGTGTAACTAATTCTCATTTAAAAAAAAAAATGGAAGTCATGTTTCTTTTTATTAATCTTAATCTGTATTCTGATTATTTTAGTGTTTAATAATTAGATAAGCAAACAAAAAAATTTTAAGCATGACTATGAGAACAATCGTCTCGAAATTTCGCCACAATATAGTTTTATTATTGACTGAACCTCAAATATATATTTGAGTTTATCATTTTATATTGATATATATGAGTATTAACAATCAAATCAATCTAGGTCAGTTGATAAATAATTTATCTACCTAATTAAATTAGTTGATTTGTAAGTTCTCAAGTTTCGGTGAGTGCTTTGCCTCCATTAGAAGCTTTCCCATGTCCCAGCATAACGGTACTTAATCTTGTAATCTCATCTCCCATTATATATTTTTATGTATCTATTACAGATTTTTGTACCAGTTTATTTTACTAAATAACCTTAACCCATTTCTTCTCAGAGATTTTTCTAAGTATCAATAATGTTTTTATTATTTGTTAATATATTATTTTGTGATATTTTTTTTGTAAATTTCTTATTTGAATTAATTTCTAGAAATATAATATAAATATAATTTAAAGATTGTTTAAGTATGTATCTCTTTTTTTTAATTAAGTACTTATAATCTATAATAATCTATCTGAGATCATCTGTTGTTACAAGAGCTGTTTACATACTTTGTTAAAAGTAGTAAATCCGTTGTTTAAACGTCGATCTATATTTTCTAGTTGTTTTTGTATGATTTTAAAACCTGTATTTTGTTTTAAACTTTCAATACTGAGTATTTCGTTATGACAAACCCTCGGACTACTTCCAGGTCCCAGTTTTCAACTAACAATACATTTCCAAAAATAAAAATTAAATAATTTCTAAATGTACTGAGGTTAAGCTGTTAGCTAAAATCATCAGAAAGCACAAGAATCACAGCATCAAGAAAAACTTGAAAGCAAAATTCAGTTATAAAATTTTAATTTGTAACTCCTTCACGCATTTTCTTGACCAAAAATATGTCATAACAATTGTGTAATGAACATCAGAAAATCATTAACCGTTGAATTAGCTCCCATTATTAATTTTAATATCATGTTTTATAACATTAACGAAGATTTGTCATAATAAAATGGAAAATAAAATCAAACAACGATTGCAGAGATTAAAAATGTACTCACCTATTTTGTTTTTCTATTCTGACTGGATTTTATAAAAGGAATAAATTTAAAAGCATTAGTCATCCTCGCGTTTAGATCTTCAGTGCTCCCACAATTCGAAATCACGGAAGTCTTTAAATTATCTGCATTTCTGTTTTAAGTTAGAGGTGT
>NW_027112770.1:223947-224933 GCF_000696795.3 Halyomorpha halys
TTTTTTAATTAAGTACTTAGCTCATCAGGATAACGATAGTTAATCATAAAATTTAAAAAAAAATATATATTAATTTTATCATGCTACAATGGTAAAGCGTGGCCATCGTCACGTTAACTTTAGGGCAACTACAACTTTTCCGAAGTCAATAAAATTTCTTTTAATTCATTAAAAGTTCGAGGCTTTCCTCTTTATTTTTTTGAGACATTTTGAAATATCCTATAAAGTACATCAAAACATAAGTTGAATTTTTTAAAGCTTCCAAAACACTTACGATAACACGAGTGTATTATTGTTCCTTAAAAACTATTTTATTCCACAAAACTTGTAATTGTGTGCAATATTCATCTACCTATATTAGAGAATGCTATTTTCATTTTCTAATTTCGGACGAGTTATGGCTGAATTTGAAGCTAGGGAAGAAAAAATGCATATGCCCGAATCCTGGTCACTGACTGCAAATAAATCCAATTACATCTCCTTGGATGTTCATTTCTTTCTAGCAATTCATTTATAGTGCTAATTGATGTTTAAAGTATCATTTATCAATTAGTATATCTATCCAAGAATAAGCGTTTTTACATCGTAAGTGAACTTTAATTATACTGCATTGTGAAGGACAATTATATTTCTCTTAAACGATTGATTACTCACAGAGGTTTATAATCTATCTGAGATCATCTGTTGTTACAAGAGCTGTTTACATACTTTGTTAAAAGTAGTAAATCCGTTGTTTAAACGTCGATCTATATTTTCTAGGTATCCCTCCCTCTGGAACTCTATTCCTTGACATGTACTATATAGAAATTACTCAATCACTGGAGAATTATTTAAAATTTGCTATACTAAACCATAAAACAATTAGTCAATTATGTCTCAAATAATAATTAACCCCCTAAAATGATATTATAAGAATATCAAATAAATAACTTACTTTACTTTCTTCTAGGTGTTTTATTGTAAATAATAACACAATATTTTAGTGT
>NW_027112770.1:224991-225350 GCF_000696795.3 Halyomorpha halys
TTAGTCATCCTCGCGTTTAGATCTTCAGTGCTCCCACAATTCGAAATCACGGAAGTCTTTAAATTATCTGCATTTCTGTTTTAAGTTAGAGGTGTTATTTGTCCACTTTTTTTTTTTTTTTTTTTTTTTTTTTTCCTGAGATATTTTAAATATCCTTTAACCTGTCCTATTGCAATACTAAATTAATTGAAATAATTGTTTAAGCAATCAACTCAAACCTGGATTTAGTAAAAGCTTGTTTCTCGAGAAATATGTGAAAATGAAATTGAGAGGTATTTGTACGTATCTCGGAGACAGCCATGGTGAATGAGAATTAAAGTGCCCGTAGCAAGTAAAGCAGTAATAAAACATAACATAAT
>NW_027112770.1:225835-244348 GCF_000696795.3 Halyomorpha halys
ATGCTAAATTTTTGTTTTGTAAGTAACCATTTATTTTACAAACTTCAGTTCTCTCTATTTTGAAATTTACAACATGGAGAATTGTTGTTAATTTAAAGGTACCATAATTCTATTTTGTGAATATAAAAAATAGCTGATCCACCAGTTTATGTTGTACTAAACCTTTTTTTATTATGTTATATACATATATTTTTATGAATCCGAATTATTTTATACATAGCAATCCTGATAGTACTTCAATTAGTAAAAATAATAATTATCAATCACCATTCCAGTAAAATATACCCCATTTTAAGAAAAATAAATCATTTTATTTTGTATTTGAAGTATTCTCTAGACTGTGCCGTAGACTAAATTTTTGATAACCCTACTAGCTTTCAGAGAGAGTTCTAGAGGGATTACAGTAGAGAAAGAAACCTCTGTATACGGTAATATCTTAGAAACACGTCAATTTCAAAATTAAAACAATCAGATGTGCCACTTTTTATAAACATCTAGAAACAGTTTTTATTATACAACAACATATTTAGTAGAAAAAAAATCGATTTAAATGTTTCCGATTTATTTATTTTGTATTATCCCTTCCCAATACTTGTCATCGTAACCTACCTACCGCATTTTAGGTAAACTATTTTACTGTTTCAATTACCTTAGTGATATTTATTTTGTAATTATTACAATATGTATTCGATAGGAAATTACTAAGCGCTCTTATTTTCAATATTTTTTGTTTATTTATTTTTTATCCATTGCTTCAAAAATAATCTGATCCAATTCAAATCGATATGTATAAGTTTTGATAAAATATCATATTGACCTGTATAATTAAACAATATGTTGAATATTTGGTGTTACTATTTTTAATTAGATGTTTAGTTGTATATAGTTTCTCCTGAAATAAAAAATGATTTGTACAGAAAAAAAGATAAAAAAAACTGTAAACAACCCGAAAACTCAAGATGAACGTTTCATTGGAATCCACTAATGAAGCTACCTAATATAGTTGGTTAACCATGATGTGTTTTTGTGAAGATTGTCTCTCTTCATTTGAGTTTGATCTGTGTCCTGTTGGAAAGGTACCAAGAAACTTTTTTAGATCGTACTTAATACAGGTTTTTCACAGAGGATTGTGATTATATTTTATGTACAAAAAGCATATTTATTAAGTGAGTGATATATGATGTGTTAATGTTAATGAATGTTTTAACAACAATGTGTATTTCTGTTGGACTATTGTTGGATAGCTAAAAGTTGATTAATTCCTGAAGTTATTTCACTCTGAAGGTTAATTTGAGTAGTATTTCGCCAAAGCAATTTTCGTCATAACCTTATTTTTATTGCTATTTTTGAACACCTGACTTAGTTTCTACTTTGACAAATTGTTTCTACTGTTTATACAGTTTTTATTTTAGAGAGAACACTTGCATAGCTATTAACCAATTGTAAGATTTTATCGGTCAGTTTGTCCAATTGTTCATTATATTGTTTTAGTAAGCATTGTTGTGGCTTTTTTCTTAATTTTTTTACTTCGTGATAGACTATATTTTTATACTGGGTTCAAAATATTCAATGCCAATTGACATTGAATAAAAATCAGTGACTACAAATAGATAATCCTGGAGATTCCTTGGTCCTTTGTGGAATGTTGTAAAACTGATATATTATCATAGAGGCAAGCATTACTGAATGGTAATTGGCATATGAAGGATTTAAATCAGGTGTTCTCAATCGGTGGCCTGCGGATCATAAATGTAACATATTTTGTGATAATTTGTTGTTAGAACTATTTATAATTAATTATATTATTTATTATTAATATACTATTGATTACCTTTCCTAATATTTGGATGCAAGCTGAACGGTTTAAAGAGATAAATGCGCTATAAAAGTGGCTCACAATGCACTTTAAAGCTACCTAATTTACAACTATATTCTGAGGAGAACCTCTTTGCCCCAAGTCGGGGGGGGGGGGATCGGTTTAGTTTCCGTCTTAGGGATCCACAGAGCGGGAACCTCTTGCTTAAATGTAAAACTCGCGTTTTCTACAAATTTAAAAAATAAACGTGAAAAAACTCGGATTTTAATAAAACAATAATTTTTTTTCTATTCTTTTCATGTTCAGAAGGAAAAAAAAAAGAAATAAAATTTGTTGAAGTGGGAAATGTGAATTTTGTAGTTGGGCCGGTTGTTCTTAACTCGTAGAAATCTGGGGTCTACTAACCAGAAAAGTCCGCCCACACTCCCGTCCCGGGAAAATGGGAGGCTCCCTTGGGAAATAACTGAATATTTGTTTGCTTATAATTTTATTTGCCTGTTCAAATGTATCACACACCTATTATTTTATAGTTGTATTCCTATCGGAAAGGCAAAAAGAATGAAACATTTTTAACTATACATACTACCAAAATATGTGTGCTATCAAGGCCCCTCGCAGACCACCGGATGAGAACTTATTAAGTTAAATCCTTCATGAAGAGGAGATGTATAAAACTGCCCTTATTTCGGATTTATGTATTGTTCTGATATATTCTTTATTCCGCCTTAATATGACTTACCACTGTAGGCGTCGGCACTTAAAAAATATTAGAAAGTCATCAATTTTTCTCATCGTTCTATACTGATTTGAGTATACACTTAGCAACTTACGGGGTGGAAAGCTGTAGATAAAAAAAAAATTAATGGAACTTACATAGTAGACCAGCCGGATTATAGTTTTATTATTGCGAGTTGAAATCCGTCACCGTATAATGATGGCTATAAACTGATTTGTATTGATGCTATAGAAAAATAACTACGATTTTTTTAGCTCGCTCTAGTTGTATTCCAGATTAACCAAAATTTAAATGTGATATGCGCATTTTGTAGGGAATTTAATCTTCTTCGTTTTTATATTGAACGTAATATTTGAATAATGCTTATTTTTCTAGTTATAAGTGAAAAACTGGAAAGTTAAAGAATTTTTTTTGCTGTTTTCGTTGTTAAGTCGGTGGCCGACAAGGTAGCAAACTTGAAATTTGATTTCCCACCCTCCCGAAAAACTTATAAAATTGTTGAAGAAACTTGTTTTTTCTTAGGAAGTCCCTTTGTTGACTGGCCCTACTTGGCCCGTCGTTGCCGGCGCCTGGGTTTAATCCCTCTTCCAAAGCCAACCCTTACTGGACAAATCTTAGAAATACTCAAGAACTCTAGAAGTCTTTTGTAATTTTCTTATTCACTTCGGTTAGTTATACGTGTTAGATTCAATTTTATTATATGAACTATATTTATAAATTTTAATGCGACTATTATTTCTTAATTTTATTAATAGAAATACATTGGGGAGTTCTGATAGTTTAATTCATGGTTTAATAAATAATAATCTACTAATTCTCTAACGTAGTTAGCTACTTTCTCGATTGACTTTTCAAAGGTGTTAACATTTTTTTAAATTATAACCCCTTTTAATATTTTAATTTTTAGAATGGTGTTATATATTGATATGATGTTGCATATTAAAATAGAATATTTCACTAACAAGATTTCCAGATCGTGTATAAAGGTCGGAATCTACTTTTGTGGGTGACATTCAAATAAGAGGATACACATGTGCAAACATGTCGAATAATTCAACATAAAGATACATTAGGTTAACATAATTTACTAAAATCGTATCAATTTGAATATTACGTACATATCAAATGCTAATTAAATTGATTTTTAATTGATCATTTTTAAATTGATTACAGTAAATGGGATAATTCTTTGTTAACACAGCCAGGTGCCTTTCGCGCTCACCTACCTCCACTCTATTCCTGGCCAATCGGAAATGTTACTCTACTGGTATTCAAATTTATGTTATTGCTACATGTTTGTCCATCTATCTGTTTTGTGTTTGTTTTCTTTCGTTTTTTATCCAGTCTCAACAAACATCTTTACGCAGAGTTTGTTCCTGGAATTCATTAATGATTAAATGATATCAAGTTCTTATTCGACCAGTACAACAATTTATGTATTAAATAACACCTCAGTACGATGTAAATTGGATATTCCTCATTTAAAATTTACTTCGAGCCGTGTCTGTAGTCGTTCATTAGTTAGGGAGATACTATATACAAATGTAAACAATAAAATAAAAATCATTAGTTTGGAATGATTTGTTTAATTTCAAAAGGATAAGAGGGTGGAAGCATTTGAGAGAGTCAAGTTCTGGCCGTTCCGTAAAAATGTTGTGAAATAAAAAGGAAAAACTCAGTTTTCAAATTTTTCACAAATTTGTATAAATAACTGACTTGATTTATTCTCAGTTTCTTGATTATTGATCATAGGGGTTAGAGAGCTCTATGGATCACGAATTTTTTTTTGTTTATAGTTTTTTTAGGCGTTTTGTGTACTTATTCCATAAATTTTAAAATGATTAAGAAATGTTCTATTTTGGAAAAATTCGATTTAACCAATTTTACAAACAATTTTAATTTTATTTTTTTAATGTATGTTATATGACCTAAGAACATTGGAACAAGTATTACATAAATATTTTTCTGTGGTCTTAATTTTTCTTTAATCCTGTTAATCATAAAAATGTCTTGATAACGTGATATTTCCTTATTAATTTAATTATTTTAAAATTAGTTTTACTTTGTTTTTTCTTAAGTTATGAAATATAAACAACCTTAAACACATCTCTGTAATTTCTGATAAATCATGTATTACTCAGGTTGTTTTAATAGATCCAGCTATTTACATATTGGTACAGAAAACTAAATTACAGTCTTAAATTAGAAGTGTTTAGATTCACAAGCTTTACATGAGTTTTCGATCATTTATAATAATAAAAATTATTAGGTATCGGTACTGCTCATTTGAGTCCATCGATAGCAAGTTATGTCTGCCATGAATATCTGTTTTGATCTTGAGCACGCCTCGATGAACTATCACGGAACAATCCGTGCGGTTACAACTAATTTTGAATTATTGTCCAATTGTTAATTTTAAGAGATCATTTTATTAGGATAACAATAATTAGTCATAGTAATGTGGGAACGGATTTTTTTTTTTTTTTTTTTAACAAAGGACATTAACTGTATCAATCCATCCTCATTTTTTTACTTTTCATCCGGCTTGTGTGAAAGGAATGAGAGTGAAAGTGGTGACAACTTTATAGAATCCCGGAAGTAATAAACGTGTCACTTAAGGTATATTTTTATTAGTATTTGTTTCCGAGGAATACTCTAATATATCTAAGAATTGTTTTAACAGGATAAAAAAATAATTAAAGTAACTTTTGTGAGCTTTCATTTAAGACCTGAAAATAAACCATCATTACTTTACTTAGCACCCAGAAAGGCGAACATTTAAAAAAATAAATTATTATGTTTCTATTGCCAATTTTTTTTTTTTTTTAGTGTCTCGAATTGCGAATAATCTATATCAGTTTTATAGCTTTTACCGAATTTTCAGTCTCTATCTCCTTATTTTCTCCTTTGTTTAATTATAAAATGCTTTGATAGTGATACTTATCTATATTTTGTTCCTTTATAAACAATACGAACTGGTTAATTATTTTAAGTAGACTGAATTAAAGTTAATTTAGAGGAAATATTTTTTAAAAAATAGGTATTTAAGCATTTAAACAATTTCAATTAGGATGAGACATAGCATGCCATTTTGCGAGGCTTGTTTATGTGGGCCGTGGATATCTCAAAACCTGTATTTTTGTTAAAAATTCGAATTCAAAATTTTCTACTATCACAATAGTTATCCTTTCTATATATTTCACATGTAAATGAAAAGAAAAATACTGCTATTTTATTCAAATGTGACTTCCGAAGAAAGAGATTTCCGAGAAAATTCCGAGTTATTTGTGAACCATTCTCATGTTGGGAGTATTTTGCCAACTAACTGCAAGATGGAAGTTATACTGCGTTTTCTTGGGTATTCGTAAATTTAACTTTAGTATATTGGCAAGCTAGGGTTAATATATTTCATATATTATGTTCTGTAATTATGTATTTACATTCTTAACTTTTGTCTTGTTTAATAATAGACTTTTACTAATCCCGAATCCTTGTGTTTCAGGTGAGTGAAGGAGGAGGAGATGACTGGAGTAAGGTACGAGTTAGGCATTAAGTTAGTTAAGCTGTTAGCCTTAAAATCGCCCCCTTATTGAAGGGGCGAGATATTATTCTTAATTATCACTTAATGGGACCGAGCTGTCGGGGTAATTTAGCTCAGGAGGTTCTCTCTGCTCTCTCAGTCTGAGCCTTGATATTATCATCTCCTAACTTCGTTTGTCTACCCCTTCAGCTCGTTCGGTATCTTAGTATTCCGAATCTCATGTAAAAAACTGTTCAAAAAGTGGGAACAATTATTTGTTTAGGACCAATAGTGGAACTGGAACTGAGTGTAATATGTTGTATCTAATATTAAACAAATCTATATTTGTTTAGGATTTTTCCGGGAAGTTTATAGGCTGCCCTAATTTTTTTCAATAATTTTGAATAATTAATTTATTCACAAAATTAAACATTATTGCAAAAATTATCCATTTTTCTTTTCATGGTTATTATATTCCTCTATCTGAAGAATAAGATAAAAATATTAATCATTAGTGATTTTTTATTCTCTTATATGGTTTTAAAAAAAAGCCATGATAAGGAGTACCGTAAAGTAGGTCAACAATTTTTTTTTTTTTTTTAAAGAAAAAGCAAATCATATTCGTTTCTAGAATTTTCTGAGACCATCAAATCCTATTTTTTTGAAGAAATTAAGAAGTAGAAATTCACCTTGGTCAATTTTTGGAGAATTGTTTTTATTCCTGTGATCGATAATAATATTAATTAAGTCTTTTAATTAAGTCATTTAACCTACAATAATAAAATGAAGATTTAATGCCCTTATAAGGGCGAAATGATGAAGTGAACTGAATTAGTTGAAAGCGAAATCTGAAAGCGAAATGAATTAGTTTGAAATAATGAAAAATTTTCATACGTTTTATTTTATTATTATTATTCCGGTTCTAATCTGTTTAATTAGATCTGGGTTGACCCCTGTGGTGCAGTGCAAGAGGCCTAAATTAACTACCATCATTGGTGTAGATTGATTGAGTCGTGATGATGTAAATTCTATATTTTTTTTTCAAAAGAAAACGAAAAATCAAGCCAAAAACATTTTCTTAATTTCTGTCCAAATTCGTATTTAAGGGTTTCTCGAGGTGCTAAAATCGAATATCAACATTGCTTCACTCATAAAAAATCTTTTACCACACTTAAAAAGACCAGTTAGGGTTATTATATAAAAAGTATTTATGTTTTATGTACTATAAACTTAACAATATCGTAGATAATGTTAATGATAATAAAAATCTCCTAAATCGGACTTGCATTAACGATTATACAGATAACTTAGTTGTTACTATAGTAACCGTCCTATCACTTCATATATATAGTAATTGATATCTAAATCTGAGTAGTCTTCAATTAATGTATGAACATTCTCAAATATAGCAACAGCCAAGCATTGCTAGTGAATCTATATAATCTTGGTGGTGGTAATCTGAGTTTGGTCCCATCTATAAAGGAGATAAAATAATATCTCTCTTCACCCTACACGGTCACTCGGAATGACAGATATTCAAAAGCCAAGCGGTTGTGTCTTGTGCTTACTTGTAAATGATATAATCCAACAGCAAGAACTTCACATTTTCTCCGTAAATATTACGATATTTTGTTTTACTTACGTTCCGAATGACCGCATAGCAGTCTCTTCATGTAAGGTGTTCAATTGGCACTCCCATTTTATTTGACTTTTAAAAATTCCTTAATGAAACTTGGCAAGTCTTAGTTAAGTGATTGAATCTATTTTCATAATTGAGGAATTGTTTCTAAAAAAAAAAAAATTCTAAAACAGTTTTTCAATTCACTTCATTGCTCTGAAATCGACAAAAATTATTCACGGTTTTTGGCGACTTAACTTACAGGACGCTTCTGATAAAAAAATATACAGTAATACAAATATATTATTATAAATACAGCATTATATATAATTTTAAGAGGATTCAAGATGGATCCCAGTTATAATTTATTTTCCAATTAACGTAAACTTTACAAAAATTATATATCATTTCATAGTTGACATCTTACAAATTAGAGGAAGACATAAAACTAACAACCTAGCGAGGGAGAAGGTATTTTTATTTCGGGTTTCAGTTGAGCATTATACTCGCATGTGAGCTACTGAGGTCTGGCATTGTGCCCCGAGGTTATACATACGTCTCCCTGTATCCAACTCGCTAATCAACAGATCTAAAAATATAAAATGTATTTAATATGGAACAATTATGTTTAGTCTGTGTGCTACTGTGACAGTATAGTGCAGTGTAATTGTGTTTGACTGCATATCAGTTTGTAATGAGATATTTCCTTTCAGGGTTCATTGCAATTTACGATCATGTCAAATTTAAATGTTTGGTATCTCTTATTTAGAGGTTTTTGATAATTCGATTCATTAATGTCGTTTGTTGGCTATAAATAACATGACCACAGGATTTGCCGTGCGACACATAAAAGTCCTGCTTTGAACCATAATGTAGAGCCTTGATTGTCCATCCCTTCATTTTCCTTTATTTTTTTCTTAAACTTTAAATGATGAGTAGACTGCCCGTAATAAAAATTCTATATATTGGTAATCACATTTTGAAATGGGTTAGGTCAAATATAACGTAAAAATAAAATAAATAAAGACAACTACTAATTCTACTATTACTCTACTAATTACTCATTTACTTTCTTCTCTACAAAGTTTATATTAATTCTCCAACGTTTCGGACCTTAAGCCATTATCAAAGATACAACCTAAAAAAATTGTTTGTTATTCTATGTTATTACCATATTACCTCCTCACACATAACAAAAATATTTTTTAACATACCTATATATAAAAAAAAAAGTATTTCACTCTACAGGCCAATTGCTCATGTTATATAATCTTCGAAACAAAAACAATTATTAAAATAATAAATATCATAAAAGTTTCCTATTAAAATTTTATAAAATGTCTATTTACTTTCAAAAACATATATTCCCATTACATCAACAACTATTTTCTAAAAAAATATTTCCTCTTTTAGATATCTTCTTACCTAACCTATATCCACTTTACTCTCTACAAAGTTTATTTTAATTCTCCATCGTTTCACCGATTAGGCCATCAAGGAGACAACCTAAAAAAAAAAAAATTAAATAGTAGTTTTTGGTGTATTATTATATGTTTTTGTAGGGAAATACTCATTTTATAAAAAATTTTATAGGAAACTTTTATGATATTATTTTGATAATTATTTTTGTGTTAAAGATTATATGCGCAATTTGTCTATAAGTGAAATATGTTTGTTTTGCTTTTATGGAGGTATGTTAAAAAATATTTTTGTTATGTGTGAGAGAATAATATGAAAAACAGTTTTAGGTTGTCTCCTTGATAATGGGTATATGGGCCGAAATGTAGAACTAAAATAACTTTTGTTGAGAGTTAAGTAGATCATTTATAGTTGTGTTATTGATATAAACCACTGTCAAACAATTAATTAATAAATGTATTAAATTAAAAAAAAAAACATATAACTATTTTATATGTTTCTAAAAAATGAGCTGAAGTACTATATGCGGCTCCACTAAACACAGGAACAGGTTGTCTTAAAACGGTTACTGGCTTGATGAAGTTACGAATTACGAAGTTTTAGGATTATTATTTTCTTTTCTCCAATAAATTCTAAACGGTAGATCCAAGAGAAAACGTATATAGTAAAACAAATTAAAGAACATTATACCCCGCGTCGACTGAGTACTGTAGAATTAATGAAGTCAAGTGGTATGTTCATAATCCATCTGCTCTGATAGCATATAGACTTCCTAGCACTTCATACCAAATTACTGGAGTAGGTGGCTTAAGACCAAATTGACCAAACTACTAAGATGACGCGATAATCATTCAACGCTAAATTTAATAATCCAGTATGCTCCGCTCAGAGGTAACAAAGGAAAAGTAATAAAAAAAAAAACCTTATTTGTTACTTTATTTTAATTGGATAATTAATTAGAGTTTAGGATCGCATAAATGCATTTTCTTGTTATGTTTGGACTCGTGGATAGTGAGAGAGAGAGAGAAAGAAATACTTTATTCATTCATGCTGCCCAAATACACATGCTACATTACACATCATACTGATCAATCCGTGACTGGACAAATATAAGTTACATATTTTTACATGATATAATATAATAGATAGATAACATTTTTTTTCTTCCACAGTTTTCTTTTACTTTTCTTTTACAATTATAAATTTTTTTCTTTTTTTTTAAATTCCTGGGAAAAACAAAAAAAAGGTTTTCATTTCTTCATTGTCTTATATTCTTTCTGATTGGGTTTGGTGTTAGTTACTGTATGATTTAATATTTTTACACCCAAAAAATATTTTCTACTTCTGAGATTAGGACTGTTTTTGGTTTTTGTTCTCCTGGGTTTCTGAGTCCTAGTTAACTGTCTTGCCCATAGATGGCAGTATCTTTTTTCGGTCTTTATATGATAATAAGTAACAATTTCGAGTTATGTATCTTCGAGTTCTTTATTTTTTCTGTAATATTTTTAAAAAAAATGCATGTTTCATAAATAAGCCATTAGTTTTGTTGGGTGTAAATGGAAGAGGAACGGTGGATTAGTAGAGAGAGCCGTGGAGTAGACCACCCTTGGGGCAGTGGTGCCCTTAACAGTAATTATAGTTGGGTCTCCTGCCTCGCCCACCAAGGCCACATCCACCCTTCTCCTCCCTCTACTTGATCCCTCGTAGTAAACTTTATCCATTATGGTCTTCAGAGCAAAGTAACAGCTTGTGTGTTTAACTTACTTGGAAAGTGTCTGAATATAGTAAAAATATGGATTCAATTTAATTACTTCTACAACCTATTAAAGTAGTGTGAAAAAAAAATTGATCAAAATAATCATTTTGATGTACAGTGTTATCTCGGTAATGCGAACCTCAGTACTTCGAACATACCAATAATCCTAACTGGCGTTAAAAAAATTAAAAAAATTTTTTTTGAGCTACTCAGCAGGCAATAACGTATTGTTTTCAAATAAAAGTGCACTTGTGTAAAGAATAGTTTTTAATTCCCGATCGATAGGCAGTATATTGTAATCACCGTGGAAATTTTTAGAGTTTCGCTATCGTGTAATCTAATTCCTATGAAAGTGTTAATTGCAGTGGATGCTCCATGGTTTGTAAAAAACAGCCCATTGCATCGGGAATTGCAAGTAGGGACAATAGAGGATTACATCAAAAAAAGGTTTAGGAAGGTCCACTCCCAGTTAACGGAGTAGTTCTCTTCATCTTTTTCCTTAAATCACTTTCTTTTTTTTCCATTATTAGACAATTATTTATTTTTTTAAATCCATAAATGTCATTGTTTTTGTTAGTTAACACACTTTACTTTTATCTTTTATTAAGAATTATTATTTTAATCTATTTATTTTTTCTTAATTTTTTGTTTTATTTACAACATTGTATATAGTTAGCGATATCTGTTGTATGAGACTATACCCCCACACGATCAATTGTTAAAAAAAAAAATGTACCTGTTACATTAACCATGTAAGGCCCACCAGGCCGATTTTGTAATGCAATAAAACAATAAAATAAAAATATGAACGTGTTCTTTATACATTTTTGGTTGGAATTATAAATGAATTATATCTAATGTGTAAATCATTTGATTCTATAAAACTAATTTAATTACTAGTAAAAACATATATAATACAAATTTTGTTATCGAACTTTTTTTTAAATAAACCCATTCGAAGAGTATTTTTTTTCGCCTATAAATAAACAATTTCGTAAGTTTAATAAATTAAATCATCACTTTGCGTTAGTTACTAGGGGTGTAAAACAATTTCTTTAAGAAAAAAAATCTTTATTTTCTTAAAACTACAAACTGTCAAATTTACTATAATATATGTTAAAAATAAAATAAAAATAGTTATGTACAATCATATTGTTAAATTTTTTTTTCACCATTTTCCTAATACTTACTGTAATCCTAACACTCCCCTGCAGCAGTTAGTTAGAATTAATTATATTACACTGCAAAAGTATGTTAACTATCATTTCCAAAATAAGTTCTCTTTTGGAGAACTCTTGGAGAATGGACCATTTGTTCTTAATTTTCACCGTACTTTAATTCTTACATACATATAATTATTCGAAGCGATTCCTACTGTTAGTGTTTGTGCAAAAATAGGTAGGTCTTTTATTTATATGTGAAACCTCTGTAAAACAAAATTTCTAGAGGTTTTGAATATTTCGTTATATTGAGGTTTTAACAGCTAAAAAACTCGTTCATACATTTATTTATTGGCTCTAATTGAACTTAGATAGTTTTATTATAGTTAATAGTCGTTAAAATAGCTATTAATTCGTAGTTTGAGAATATGTGTGTTATAATAAGAAACATATTCACATGTACATAGCCTTATTTTGCAAAACTAGAAAAGTGATATTACTACATATGGTAAATTAGTTACATAATGAAATTAAGTATATAATATTTATATAAACTTTGGTAATATGCTCCGTTGCTGCATCGCATAATACGCACAGTTTCCATTTATCAATTATGACCTAGACGACCCGTACGCATTTTAATTATTAACTAAGTTTATTGCCTTAGTTAGCAACAATAGACGAAACTGATTAGGATGGATGAGGTGGTTTCTCGTTCACAGTCTGTTATTGGTGATGCATTGGTAGTCTAAGTAAAATCTAGAATTTTGTGAAATGTTAAAACTTCAGGGAATGTTCTATGAAGTTATTTATTTAGGAACATAAGTTTTTTTGTTAAAAATGATCATCTATTTAAAAATATTTGAGGTTGTTGCACTCGTTAATTAATTTAATAATTATTTTATTTATTAAAATTAATTTTGGTGAGAACAAAATGACTTACACCACTTTTGCTATCAACAGCTCATATGTAGATTACCGTTTTAAAAATTCACTACAGAAAGACCCTTTTATTGTAGATGATTTTATGTTTTAAGATTTTTTTTACATGCAACATTCGTTATGTAGAGATGCATATTTCATTTACTGATATGGCTAGTTCAAGAATTCGTCATATAGAGGTTCCTAAAAATATATACCTATTTTTCATTTGACTTTAATAATTACTAATTATTAAATTTGAATTACTAAATTTCTATGACAGCTTTTAAACTTCGCGTGTCCTTCTGGCTTACTGGACAGTTTTCGTGACGCAGCGTAAACATAAAATGATTCATCGCGGTTTTGTATGATCTCACATTTCTTTTCCTTCACAAGTCTTTTGTAAGTGATTTAAGGTCACGAGTATACTGGTTTGCGTAAGTTGTCATCTAAATGTTTGCATCAATAGATTTATTCTTATTTTAATCTATTTATAGTAAGCATGCTTATGATGATTCATTTTGAGAATACTCCTGCAAGCATCAATCTTCTAAAAATCTAAACTAATTCCACATCAGAAAATTTATCCAAGGCCTTAGTAGTATTTGAAATTTCCCTTAAATATTTTTGGATAACTCGTTAGTTATTTTTAGTATTATTTGGGGTTTCCAAATTAATGTAGGTCCCTCCTCCCACCCTCTTAACAATGACCCTGTTTACGAGGCATCAATAAAAGTGGTCCTCTAATTAGAGTGACACGTTTTTTGCATACGAAAGTATCATAAACCGCTATTCCGCCAAACTCTCGTTTGTTGGTTCTCGGACGAGTTCACGTTTAGCAGAATGGAGTGGAAGTTTCTTCGAACGTCATTCAGTTAAAAATCTTATTTTGCAAAAATGCGTTTTACTTATTCAAAAATCATTTATATAAATTAATTATGCATAATACCAGGCAATTTACAATGAGCATGGTACTAACAATTAAAACACAATTTAACATCCAATTTTGTTAGCACTGACTGATAAGATTTTATAAAAATAATTTGAGCTCGTATTGTTCAGTTTTGGCATATATTTTGCTCTATTGCTATGTGGGACCTTTTGACAAAACGTGATTCAATTCTATCAATTCTATATAAATTAATCCATTTAGTGTTGTCAGATCTTTGTAATTGTTCCTTGAGTACCATTTAGGAAGTATTTTAGTCGCACAAGTTATATATAGTTTTCGTATACAAAGTTCAACAGATATTGAAGCAAAAATAGTTTCGACCGCCCTGATTCCACAATAACGTTTGAACCAGTAACCTCGTTGATTTAGGAATCGATTTGAAACTTAAACTTAGTCCATTTTATCTTAAATGTTGTCGTTTCTCTAATGTCACGCTTGTAAAAATAATAATAAAAAAAAAATGACTTTTTTGTGTGTGTATCAAAACCTTCGCTCACAGAAAACCTGTGTTTACAAAAGATATCGTCTACATATTAATTTTGGGAAACTAAAATTTTCCTTAATATTGAGTAGACAATATTTTGTAGCATATGTATCTATGTATATTTAGAACTTTATTTAATGAAATGGTCTGCGAAAAACGATGACTCCATTTTTTTTTTGTTTTGGTATCTTTGGGCAAATTTCAGCTCCAGAGTAACCTAATTAATAGTGTGTATTAAGAGAACTAATTCAAAAGGCTTAATTTTTTTTAAGTGAAAAGGATACCCAATCATAGGGAAAACTACATACTTTATTACTTTAAGATTAAGAAAAAATTCTGAAGTTTTTTTTTATTAAAAAAAAATAATCCTATGTTTTGACCCATTATTTATTAATGATTTTTTTTTATATCACCTAAAACATTTTTAAAATAAAAATTAGACTTTTAATGTAAAATGTTTACAGATTAGAAATTGGTCTTTAAATGTGGTAGTAAATATTGGTATTTAAATATTTTGACTCATTATTTATTAATTATCTTTTTTTATATCACTTTTATCATTTTTAAATTCTAAAGTAGACTTTTAATGTAAAATGTTTACAGATTAGAAGTTAGTTCTTAAATATGGTATTAAATATTGTATTTAAATATTTTGATTATTATTTATTAATTCTCTTTTTTTACATCTTTTATATTTGTATAAAAATTTATAAAACAAGTAAATTTGCTGTTAGTGATAAAATGACATGACACAAACATGTGGAGATTCTACTCATTGATAGCACTCCAATGAACATGGGATTAAATATTGTATTTTAATATTTTGACTCATTATTCTTAAATTCTCTTTTTTTATATCACTTAAAATATTTTTAAATTCTAAATTGTAATTTAAAATGTTAAAAATAAAAATTGGTATTTAAGTATTGTGAAGTTGACTATGGAAATTGTTTTTCCTCAGAAAGAGAACATTTTCTATCTTAAAAAACTGCTTAAATTATATTAAATATTAAATGAATATATTATTAGATATTAAACGAACGAAACAAGTTTCCTATAGTTATGTATTTTTAAATTTACTATTGGAGTTCTATCAGTGGGTAGATTCTCCACATGTTTGTATCATGTCACTATGTCACCTACAGCAAATTTACTTTTTGTATATGTGTGTATACAGTTGTAAATAACAATAAATAAATTATTTAAAAAAATTTACTAAATTCTATTCCCTTATGTATTGTTTATGTTCTTTCAAATTTATTTTAATTAATCTTATATTATCAACTCTAGTTTTTTTATTACTTATTTAAATGCTATTTCGGTCCTCAGCTATTATTTTCAAATTTAAAGTTTAAATTTTGCATATTGCATAAATCTATTAGATTACTCCATAAGTTTTGAAATAATTTTTAAATATCTATTTGTTTTGGAAGAAATCTCAATATTCGATGTTTAGACCTTTATTTATATGAAATTATCACCTTTAATAAACTACCACCTTCCTAGATTTTGTACCAAAAGGTTGCAGTAAGTAAGATCTTACTTGTGAGGAGTAATTTATTATTATTGAACTCAGTTATTTTAAAGTTAATACTGTTCAAAGCAGATTTCATTACAAAAATAATTTATTCTAACATTGCCATTTAAAATATGGATTACTCTTTTTCTACCGATATAAATTCCCGCAATTTTGTTTTCACAACTTTTTAACGGATCGCCTACTTACTATATATATCTTATTTTACATCCTCCTCGCTATTAGACATGTATATATTATTTCTTTCAACCCAGGTTTGTAGTGATGTTATAGTACTTAGCATTAAAGTTATTTTTATTTTTTAAAGAACAATTGATACTCAACGTTCCACACGTACAGTCCTCAGTTATTTAAATTTTCTTTAGTATTACCAATTACATCGTGCATTTGACTTTCCCATCTTTCCACAGATTCAAGATGTTTACATAATTTACAACATAAACTAGCACTTAATTTTATCCAATCCAATGACAGTTTGTTAAAAGGCAATATTTTTATTAATACGATTTCTAGGAACAGGGTACGTAAAGAACGTTTTTAAAATTTCATTTCAATATTTTTAAATATGTTCAGTTAAACATGAATAATAATGATAATTAAAAATGAATGATATATATTATTCTTTATAAGTGGATATTGATCGGTCAGCCCTAGAAAGTATTGGAGTGTTGTAGCCACGTCTTGTAGGCGTGGTTTCACCTCGACCTAGCCTCCTACAAACCGGCCCCCTCCAAAGCTTGGTCACGTGGCGCCAAAGTCATGTTGCCATCTGATTATGCGATTAATGAATTATTAATTATGTTCATTATTGATTAATTTGTAGTCCATGTATGGTCTAAGCTCTGTGTGAGGGGAGAGGGTGTAGCTTCAATTAGTGGATTTTTGTTGATAATCAGCTTGAAAACCTTTGTTGTCTTCTTTATTTAGTTTTTCTTCATATATCGTGAGATTCGCAGCTATTTTAGTATATAATGTGATACGTGTTTAACAAAATACGAAATTAATCTACTAGGAAACCACTCATCGATAGCATTGTTTTTACAATCCCTTTGTAGAAATGTCAAGATTCATTTCCAAGTAGGATAGAACCCAGTCTCTCACCTAAACCTTTGTTATAAGTTTGTTTGCATTGTTATGTTGCACCTGTAATATTTCAAAAGGTCCAGGTACCATTTTCTGTTAGTTAGGGACACAAGGTTAGAAACTAGGAGTTGCTAATGGAGGAACCTGAGTATGTAATAGAAGGATAGGTATTAATGATATAATTATGAATATATCAGAGTATCAGTGCATTTAGAAATGATTTCATTTATGACATAATAAGGAGTTATATGTATTTTACGAAGGATTGTATGCAGGAAAGATATAGTTATTTTAAATGAAAACGTCAGGTAAGTGGCTCGTATCTAGGCCTGGCCCAATATTCGTTGACAAATATTTGCTTTCAATGATTGCCATCAAATTAGACGTTCATTGCTCAAGATGTACTCACCAAACTACTAGTTAAGTATCGATTTCGCATTTTATTTGGATTAGACATGCAGCCCTTTCTACCTTTACGCAAATCTCAAATTTATATTTCCAAATAAGCCTGATTATAATTATTTAAATGGAATTTTTGGATTGGAGGTTTTTAGCATTCTTTTAGTAGACTTTGGTGTATTCAACAAATACTAGGTCCTGCAATTTTTAAAGGGTTTATAATTTTCTAAATTGAATCCCATAATATTTCCTGAGTCCGACAAAACTTCCATGTTACCATTTAAAAAATTAAACAAAAGTCAAATGATTCATTCTAAAGAAACCTCGAAGTGGGAAACAATATAATGGTGTTTTACAAAACGATGGCTCGGACGAGATGTCTCATGCGTTATGAGTCTATTTTCTAAATATTAAAAATCGTTTTGTTGATTTTATGTGTGTTACGCGGATTGGTTGATGTAGAATATAAATAGATGCGTTGATGTATTTTCCTTTGAAAGGACCATAAAATTTAAACCTGAGTATAATAT
This sequence comes from Halyomorpha halys, assembly GCF_000696795.3. Lineage (NCBI taxonomy): Eukaryota > Metazoa > Arthropoda > Insecta > Hemiptera > Pentatomidae > Halyomorpha > Halyomorpha halys. The sequence continues at coordinate 243,767 of NW_027112770.1, forward strand.
AGTAATATGGTTCTATCTAAAAATTCAAAACCCCCTAACATTTAGGAGGTTAGTTACTAGGTACACTCTTTTGTTTAAATCATTTTGTCAAATACTGTTACAACATAATGGCAGGGTGTCGTTTTAGTTCGAAAGGAAATCGGGAACTGGTTTGTTTCAAATGGTAAAACTGAAAAAAAAAAAAAAGTAAAAATGTTGGACCATTTGGTATAGATTGAGCTCTTGTTATTTACTTTCACCGTTCATATAATGTTTCCTTCCTTTCTCGCAGTTTTTAGTTTCAGTTTCTTACCCGTTTATTATAATTATATTTAATGATATTTTTGGTGTTATTGTTTTATTGATAGTTTGGAATAAAAATTAATTTTTGAATTTTCCTATTCTGATCCGCCCGGACAATATTAGAAACCAATAGGTAATGCCATGAGAGGGTGCAGAGTGTGTTGCATAAGAGGGGGCCGGATAAACGTCTACTTACCTTTATTGGGCTTCTGGAGAGATTAGCTTTGCTATTCCTCGAAGGAAAGTAAAAAAAAACAGGAGAAGGAAATTAAATTGCGAATTAGTTTCTAGCTTTCACGA
>NW_027112770.1:244801-247187 GCF_000696795.3 Halyomorpha halys
TCCAAAATTTTATGGTTTTTAAAATCGAAATTTTTAGAAGTTTCACCAATATATACTCTCCTTCACAATTATGGCAATTAATTTAATAAATTATATTTTGTTTCTCATATTTTTTTTTTCAATTTATCTTTCATGTATTCATCCTAATTTACTATCATTATATAATCGTAACTTTAGATTTCTGTGGTTATATTTTATAAATATCATTTTAATTTTATCAGTTAAACCTGGTACATAATTCATTTTAAAATATCGATAGTTTTTATTTCTGTAATTTTTAAGAATGGATCCATAAAGTTTGTATTTTTGTACTTTGCCCTTTATTAGTCATCGTTACACATGTACCAGAATCAAATACGTCAAGAATTTTTCGTATTGTTTTCTCGGGATCTACATGGCAGAAAAAAACGTTTGTCTACTAACGTGTGCTAGTATCCGTCTAGCATTTTTATCAATCATACATTTAAAACTATGATTCATCTTTGGTGGAATTAAAAAAAATAAAAAAGTAAATATATAAAAAATCTATTGTCATTTTTCTACATTAAATTTCTTGACTGGTAATATAACATTATTATGTTGGGAATTGGTTCCGCTTGGTATTTATGGTGTACCACAACTGTATAAATGGCTTCTAAATATTTTACTTCTTGTTTTTCTATAATTAATGAGCATTTAGAAATGTATTCAATTAAAACTTCGCCGTTCTGAACACCTTTAAACTTAATTACAAATAAACATTTACATTGAATCTAATTAATACCAGCTTCTCTCAACGGGTCCCAGCTTATTATTTACTAGTGGAAATTGTTTTACTCCGAAACCTAGTTGTAAAAACATAAAAAAAAAAAAAAAATTCAATAATATTTTTTTCCTATAAAGGGTTAAGCTGCGATAACTTTTTAACCCAGAAAAAACTTAATATTTAGTTGCAGTAAATTTAATTTAAACTACTACCGTGTTTATATTCTATTTAAACCTATGCAATATAAAATATAGATGGAATAATAATATTTATGGTAAACACTGATTCGTGTGACAGGTATAAATGGGGAAGTGTACCAAAAAAAAAAAAAAAATGAGTTAAATTGGTAATAAAGACACGTATTACTACTGGAAACAAGAAAAAAAAATCTCATTTTTTTTTTAAAGAAATCGCAGTTTTTTTAAGGCAGTGAACGGGTTAATGAAGTTAAATTTAAAATGAATTGGTGAGGCGAGATGTTTCTAGAATGCTGGGGAAATTTAAAAAACGTATTGTTGATTTTTATCTTACTGGCGACGTATCAAAGCTTTAGTAGCTTAACGTTTTATTTATTTACAACATGTATAGTTTTTTTAATGTTTTTTCTTTGTTCCCTGGTTTGAAAGTACCATTAAATTCAAACCTTAGAACAATATAGTTCTATCTAACAACTTTTATGCTCTTCTTATGAAAAATTATGTTATATGGTCCAAATTTGTTAAACAAACCCTTCTGAGCATTGAAAAAAGATATTTTGTGTGCCATACTTAATTGTTTTCATATAATTTACTAATATTTAGGTGAGATAATCCTAATTCAATAATATATCTACAATCAGATAGTGCTCAACTCAAGCTTTTTTAATTAATCGCATCGATTCGACTTTAAAGTGATCTTACAGATTTGCCAATCTGTATTCAAATACATTTCTGGAGAGTAACACCTACTAACGTAAATTCCATATTGATGACATTTTTAGAGATTGTGCGAGTTGGTACCTAAATGATCCCATATCAAATTCTATCTCTACTTCCACAAACACGTGTGCCGCTATGGCCTAAATTCCGAGGAAAATTGGAGATAAGTGAAAAAATGTTGCCCCGTATAAATCTTATCAAATTACATCTACTACTTATGCTTACGCTCACGCACACGTATTTTCCTGTACAAACCTATATTTTTAAAATAGGCTTATCTGATTTAATCTGAGTTGAAGAAAGTGTTTGCCTTTCAGTTAAGGAGTATTTATTTTCTATAAATAATTTATTTATAGTATTAATGCGGTTTTTTTTTTATTGAGATTTGAATAAAAATTCAATTTGTTGTTTGTATTTACGTATATATATGACCTATGAACATTGATATGCTTATATTCTATAGTAAATTTTGGTTGAATTATGTTATATTTTTTGTTCCTTTCTGTCCTTTTTCCTTCCGTAAACTGTCTAATTTTACTTGATATTAATAATTATTGAGTGGAATGTTTCTTTGCGTTTAAGTTCGCAATATTCTCAATTAAATTTTTAACCATGTGTCATAATTTATTTATCCGAATTATCCTGTTACCAACCTATTCTATTCGGCGTGGGAAGGCCGAAATTTATTCATCGGGTGGTCCACGAAATAAAAGTCAACCAACTC
>NW_027112770.1:248332-256296 GCF_000696795.3 Halyomorpha halys
TTATATTTCATCTTTCACTGTTTTCAATCTACTACATGATATTATATTTCATCTTTCACTGTTTTCAATCTACTACCATCAACTACATGATATTTATATTTCATCTTTCACTGTGTTCAATCTACTACCATCTAATTCCACGATTATCAATCATTTCAATTTTTTTTTTTACAATTCAATTCTCAGTTATCAATTTTTTATCATTTATGATTCAATTCAATATTTTGTATAATTCGAAATTTGTTTGTATACTACTCCTTTTTAATTTTATGTTTCTCTAAATGTTGTTATCTCTGTTTTTCTATATAGCCCTAATGAAGACCTGAAACTCAGGTCTAAACGTCGGCATAAAATAAATAAATATGCTTTTGTTTATTTATATTGTTCTTTGCTGACTGCACCCCCCGACAAACTTCTCCAATCATTAATCTACGGTCAACTATCTACACCTCATTATCTGTAATCTTGTTGGACAGCTGATATTATCTGCGCAACAACCGCTAAACATTGGTTAGCCACTATTTCTAAATGTGTTATTCTCCGTTTTTTCCTAAGATATAATATAACATCAACATTTTATCCATATACTAGGAGGTTAGATGACAGTTAAGTTTGGTTTTGCCATGAAGTGATTTTTTTATATGGTTAATTAAGGGATATGTGGATAAGATACATATATTGTTTTAGTCCATACTGTATGCAAATAAATTGGTTCAAAAACTTTTCCATATTTACTAATAATTTTTATGGGGAAGTCCTGTCCCACTTGATTATTAGAAAGTAATTATCTAAGTTTTATTTTGAACTTTTTTATCTAATTAAATCTATATCCTGGATTTCTTTAATTCTATCAAGCAATTGCATCTATTTGTAAGGAGAAAGGAACCGTTATCTATTTTCACCTGTTAATGGAATAAATTTTTTATTATTGTTATATTTATAAGAAATGCCATTATATCTACTTTACATAATTGTTAATAGTTTTAATTTTAAAGTTCATTAAACCCTTCGACTTCATGCCTTAAATTATAAAGCATATTTTTTCTTTCTTTCTTTTTTTTTTTTTTAGTTTTTCTTAATTCTATATAAACTATTAGCTTCCTTTCTTAGTTCTGAACTATAATTTCGGAAACAATAGGTATCCTGATCGTTCCATTTAGTGTAGATTGTGTGCTATAACCGAAGCAGCAGGAATATACATTTCATTAAAGACACTTCCTAAGCAAGCAGGTCAAGAGGAAAACCAAGGGAAGGGAGAAAACGTGTGGCCCACTATAAATTATATCTCTCAAGATTACATCCAATAAATTATACTTAATATTTTTGAGTGGTAATACATTATACCTAATGCACTTGAAATAAAAACAAAATTTATGATAGGATAAAATAACTATCACTTATATTAATTGATTACTTATAAAGAAAATATTGTATTAATTAAAAATAAAAATCGTAATACTTAATTGCTTTAAAGTTTTATACCTAATGTACTTTTACTCTTAACAAGAATTATGAAAGGGAAAAAATCGACTATCAGTTATTTAACTTAATTACTTACAAAAAAAATATAATTAAAAATAGAAATCATAATAATTGCTTGCTTTAAAGTTTTATTTTGTTTGAATTTAAAAAAAAAAATTAATTTTCTACAATGTAATGATATTATAGAATAATTCAAAATTTCTTTAAGGTTTATTTTCATTGATCTAATGACCAAATAAAAAATTTTAAAAATAAAATTATGTTGTCATGTTATTGGACACGATTTGTGTCTAAATGGTTATTTTTATTAATGTTTTCTTATAGAATGTGGTTCATATAGCTCATATATGTTTCATATTACCAGTATTTGAGGTTTTTACTTCTGTGAATTACATGCTAAAATTATTATTTTTTACTACAGTACTAAAAAAAAATCTTTAAAATTTTATTTTGTTGGAAATCAGAAAAAAATTGTTATAATTTTATTTTGATTCATACTTTCTTTAAGGATTACTGTGATTGATCTAATAACCAAATTTAAAATTTAAAAAAAAATTATCATGCTGCCACATTATTGAATATAATTTGTATCTTGGTGACTAATTTTACATGCTTTTTGATAGAAAGGGCTCTATTGAGCTTTTATCTGTTCCATGATAGGGATGTTTGAGGTTTATACTTCTGTAAAACACATTCTCAAAATTTATATTTACAGCTGAATCTGATAAACAATACATTAGTTCAATAGCTAAATTTGTTCTCGAAATAACAAAACAATATCAACGTTTTATTAATTTACTTTTGCAAATACCGCTGAAACTATTAATCCTATGAAGATTTTCATAATTATAAGATAAATGAATCAACTATTTCGTGGTTCATTTATCTTCAATTTGACGTAGACATTTGTAAGTTCAATATTTCCTTAAATACAGTAATTCAATACCCAAAATGTTTTTCTAAATAACGAAACATCAACATTTTGTAACTTTACTTGAGCAAATGTCATGGAAACCACTATTCCCACGATGATAGTCCTTTTTAATTATTTCGTGGTGCATTATCAAGATAATGAAGATAATGTAAAATTTGATGGTAGTATAGTAATTAGAATTTGGTCTGTGAGGAACACTACATAAACATGTATAAAATCTAAGACGTTAATAATAAGATAAATTGAGGAGTATTATTCCATGGTATATTAAGGTAAATAAACCCAGTATGGTCAACCAAAAAAACCATACATAGTTCAAAGAAAAAAAGACAGTGATGTACTTTGATGGAAATTCAGTATGAAAAATAAAATAAATGTTACTTTTTGTTAAAATATCAAAATGGTTGTATATGATGGCATAATATGAATAGCTTTTGATACACGTCTCCATCGTCCTTGACTAGTTTTTTAGGCATAGATTATTTTTTACTGCCCAAACATTTTTATTTAATTACTAATAAGGTTGTAAGCTATTTTATAACAGGTTTCGAAACTTCAAAACAGTCCTCATAAGGGCCATGTCAAATAAATTGTTTCGTTGCTTTTCACCAGAAATATCTTTGTTATGATCCATTTTTTGTTTTAATTTATTAAATGGCACTTTCGAACAACTATTTATTATTTCATTTTATCATGGAAGGTTAGTATGTGTCTATTTACATTTACATACTGTTTTAATTTGTTAAAAAAATACTTGCCGAAATTTTACATCAGAGATTCAATCTGGTACTCTGAAACCATTTTTTCGCGTTTTCCATTTCAACAATCGCCCTTTATTTAATAATTGCGCACAAAATTATTTTAATTATGGAATTTTAATAAAAATAAATAAATTAATAAATCTGTACCCATTACAATCGATGAAGGGTTAGGTTTCAGTACTTTGTTAGGAAGTACTGCTATTATACTAACGATTATGCAAAGAGGTGATGTCAAAATCACACTCGACCTACAGATTTTTCCTCAATTTAGGTTACCCAAGTTATAGGGCTAGTTGGACCCCGGAGGGCTCCTGAAATGACAAGGTTGACTCACGGCTTCAGTAACAGAATAAATAAAATAAATAAACACAGCCGGATTCGAACCTGCTTCTTAAGTAGCACAGTGCCTTACGACTGAGCCATCCCGCTCTCTTAGTTGTAGAATTAATTAAGATAAATTAATAGAACAAAAGTTAAATTGCTTGTCAATTACACATACACATTATTATACCTTTAATAAATAAATCGTTTGTTTTTGGAAAAGAAGCTCTTAATAAAATAGTTCCCCGCTTTGAGCATTTATCTCAGTTAGCGTTTAAGCACTTGGTGGTCAATATTTCATGGAACACTGATTCATGATGGCGTCTTCAAGACAAACAGCCCATGATTATCTAATGGTGGATTGGGGTTTTTCATTTACTCGACTGCCTAGGTTTTAAATAGATCGTGTTTCATTCATAATGAAGTGACTCATTTACGATCGATGCTCGTAAAGAATTGTGCACGCCAAGGCTTTGTGTCTTCGTTATTGCCGAATATGCGGCACTTTGAGGAGATTCTCATCAGGTTATGTAATTTTTATTTTTTTATTGATTTGATTCTGTTTATGATTGCCCAACGGTTAGTGTTCAGCATCCAAGGTGTTTTACTGGTGATTTTTATGCAGATATTTATGATTTAAACCAGCAGATGAGAGCATGAATTAGTTATAATTAAACTCTGGCTAAATTATTATCATGTTTATAAATATATATTCCCTATAATAACTCTTAAAATAACGCTTCCATTCAGTGATGTATATTTTGTTTACAATAGTAGCCACCCTGGAAAAAAAAAAAAAAAATTATTTATTTACATCTGTCATGGCCTAGAGACATACCGAGGGGATTGGCCTAGTAAATACAATAACGAAAAATATATAGGCATGCAAAAGTAGAAAAATGAAAAAAATACTTGCTGAAACATAACTAGATAAAATAAAAAAATATATAAAAACAAGCTGTCATTAAATAACTAATAATTTACATATTTCATAACTGAAAAAAAAAAAAACAACTGAAAATTTCTTGATGAAACAAAAATAAATTGAAATGTTTTGAAAATAATAATGAAAAAAAAACAGTGACTTGGCTTAAAGATATTCACCAAGACCGCACTACAATCATTTTCCCCTCATAAATATAAAATTAATAATTAACTGTCTTAACGAGCCATACCTCAGTTAAAATTAATGCAGACCGGTTAACATATTGTGTGTTGAAGAAGTTCAATATTAACTTATAGTTTGTTATCCTTATTCAATATAATATTGAGATAAGGTTATATAGTTATCAAAATTGAGAAAACAAAAATAAAATTTAGGTTTCATTGTTAAACACTACAGACACACATAACATCTATTGAAGAATGGTGTAAAAACTGGAGAATCAAAATAAATCCTGACATATTCCATCAGATCACCATTACTCTACGTCGTAAACCTCTGCCCTCCTGTCCTACAGTATCCTTTTAAATACTCCACTTACGCCTGTTGAACAGATTCGATACTTAGGACTCCATCTTGACAAGAGACTTGCTTGGAATCCAAATCCAAGACTGAAATGACAAGAAACTGATCGTAGATTCCGATTGCTACAACACTTACTTGACAAACGCTCTAAACTTCCCGTTCCCTATAAAAAATTAGTATACACTACGATAATCAGTCCAATTTGGACATATGGAATTGAGCTCTGGGGCTCCACCAAACCATCAAATTCTTCCCGCATCCAATCCTTACAATCCAAAATCCTACCTAAAATTCTTGATGCTCCTTATTACGTTACAAATAAACTCATCCACAAAGACCTTAACATCCCATTCGTTGCAGATTTGGCCCAAAACAGATATGCGTCTTTTCATTCCAAACACCTTAACCATCTTAACCCATTAATTCTTAATCTTTCATCCTTAACGATCCCTGATAATCCTCCGAGGCCTCTGAAAAGAAGATGGCCACGAGACCTTCTAATTTAAATTAATGTTTGAAGTACCACCAATGGGTGGTTCCTTCCCAAGATTTTCAAGTGCATATGAAACATACAACATATTCACTTATTGTATTATTTTGTACAGTTGTAAATTACATTAAATAAATAAAAAAAAAAAAGTTTCATTGTTAGCAGAAAAAAATAATTTAGAGAACAAGTTAATTAATTAATTTCCTTTTAACTCTTAACAAAAGAGTTACATCGCAAACAAAAATAGTGTCACGTGAAATCGATTCGTTTACTTTAGAAAGGGCATGACTACCAAAAATAGCTACTCTATCTACCTCTTATCAGTAGATAAACGGGAAAAAAAAACTTAATTCAAACGTGAGCCGCGCAAAATTTAGTAATAAATAAAACTACGACAGCTTTTTTATGTATAGTAATATATTATAAGTGTCATAGATAATTTTTTTAGTTATTAACGGTTGATTTAAAAATAAAATTGTTTTCTCATAGAAGCTCCTCTGTACCAAATAAAAAAAAAAAATCGTTTATTTTACAATTTTTATTTGTCAGAATTTACAATTTACAATTTTTTTTATATTATATATGATTGACCTTATGTGAATTTGAAGAAGAAAGTTGCGACCAAGAAGAACAAAAATAGTTCTCAACTATTTATTTATTATTGAGGTTCCGACCCACAATGTAGGTCATCAGGACTGTTGTGAAGGATGGGGCTGAAATCAATAAACAAAGATACTGACAATTTAGTTGTTTTAAACTTTTTTTCCATTATCGAATATCAGTAGGTAGAACAAATTTGTATTGTAAAATTTTATCATAGAATAAGTTGTAAATTTTTTTTAACTTTCAAGCTTTCAAATTTTAGCTTTAAAAGTTTTTTCCCTAAGTTACCCAAAACCTATTTTCGGTACTCCTTTCTAAAATAAACTATTAAATTTCAGCTAACAGGTTCATTTTGTTTTATTCTCTTTTTTTCCTTCCTCTATCTTGATTTTATCCCCCCCCCCTCCCAACCCCTCCTATTCTATTATTTTCTTAAATTTCCTTACCCAAATTATTAGTTATATTCACCTTTTATTATTATTGTTGTTTTAAATTTTTTTTCTATTAATTTATTTTGTTAAACTTAACATATAGTTTGCTTATTTGTCTAATATTATGGTTACATATATTTTCTTTCTCTCGATTTTATTTTTTCTTTTCATAATTTTATTTTTTAAATTATTAATAAACTAAAATATTCATATTTCTTTGCATTATATAACTTCAGATTTTTATTTTATTTCCTTAATTATGTTATTTTACCTACTTTTCATTTGCCTATGTATACATTTTATTTTCCACTTCTTTCATCACTTCAATTTTATTAATTCCATTCTGTACAATTATTTACTTTATGTCATTCTGTTTATATTTTATTTTTTGTATTCATTGGTGGTTCTTATCTTATTCTGTTCTTAGCCCTGATGAAGGCTAGAAACTGTAGCCTAAACGCTGGCACGATTAAATAAGTTACTTCAACTTATCTGTGTTATATTTTGACCGCATCCCCCAACCATCTTCTCGTATTAGTCATCCACGGTCAACTATCTCTCATGATTATTAAATTTCATGTGGTACAATTTTTGTGGTTTCTATTTCGCGATGTAAGCCCTAAGCTTTTTTCTTCATTAAGGTTGAGTGTTGATAGGACATTGATTAAATATGTTATATAATTTTTTCTGCTTTCTAAATTTCTTTAACTTCACAACATTTTATATTTGTTCAAATTTTGAATTATTCTTTTTTTGGAGTAATCAGCATAGTTTATCGGCTGTACAGCCAAATATTAGTGATTTTTTTTCTTCAATATAAAAACTCACTTTCTGAATGTTTGTTTATCATATTTAGAATGTTCAATAAAAAGTGTTTATATCCAAACTTTCATTCTTCTCGTACTTAATAATAATATATTAAAATGATATTTGAATAATATTTTTACAATGAGGCTATTTTTTAAAACAAAAAATACATGTAAGCGCTTTTTCAAAAGTTATTTTTATTGATAACAATTTTCACGTTACATATTTTGTTTTGGTATAGTATAGATTCCAATAATTTTCTAATTTAAGTTTAAAAACCTCGCGTTAGTTTTTCCTTTTACTTAAAAGAAGGAATGTTGCTTGAATGCCTTAAGAAACTTCTGAGTCTATACAGATGTTCTTCTAGTTCGAGTTTTACGTCTGAATGAGTGCACGCTACTAAAATAGTTCATCTATGTGGCTCATTACAAACTTCATCTGGAAACTATCTTACTAATATAAGACAATTTTGGTGTTGATTAAATTCTCATCTAAATCGGTTTACAAGTGTCCGGAGCTTCCAATTGGCTCATTGACATTTTACCCCTTGCCTTACTCATCCCTTTACATTCTTCTCATTTGTCGTTAGAGCATCCTGATTGGGTAATCCGTAGAAGCTGGCAATTGTTATTTGACATAGGATGACCGATTTCGTTCAGTCTTGGTC
>NW_027112770.1:256920-259492 GCF_000696795.3 Halyomorpha halys
TTATTTTCAAGAAAAAAAATCCATTTTATTTTTCACTTCATTTATTTATATATTTTTGACAAATTATTCATTTTCCTATTTATCTTAATTATTTCACATTTTATATATTCTCCTCATTTTAAGGGATTTATTTCCAATTTTTGTTTTTTAATATCTTTATTGAAATTTACAACTGTATATTACATAATACATTTTGTAAATATGTATGATATATATCATAAATGGAGTGTTACAGGCGTGTAGTGCACTACCAGTGGGTACTCAATCAGTACTGTAAATGACATTTTACATTAGCTGGTCTCATGGCCATCTTCTTTTCAGGCGCCTCGGAGGATTGTCAGGAATGGAAGAGGATGCAAGGTTAGAAACTAGGGGGTTTGAGTGGTTAGGGAGTTTATAATGGAAGGAGTGATATCTGGTTCGGGCTAGATCGGTTACATGTGGAACATTAAGGTCTTTATGTATGATTTTATTTGTGACAAAGTAAGGAGCATTTAGGATTTTACGAAAGATTTATTTCCATTTGAAAACTGTTTATTACCAATAGTCCTACTTTCTTTTAGACTGTCTATTTTCTTGTTCAGTTACTTACACATTAAACTGTCTCGACTTATAACAAATATGGACGGTCCAATAAGTATGTAACTTAACAAGTAGGTAGTTTACGAGATATTAGAACTAATGGTAACATAAAATTTTATAATCGGGGCAGAAAATTATAAAAGTGAATATAAGTTTGATAATTTTTAAAGTATAATTTATTTTTATGAATAATCTTTTTTTTTTATTGTTATGTTATTATACTTTTGTATAGCCTATTGCTTATAGTTTTTTTTTAATATGTAGGTTTTTATTTTACAAATATTAGTCGGTACAATAATTATTATATTGCTTTGGACTATAGCCTTATACAATTCATTTTTTTTTTTTTATGATTATTACTTATACGTTCGATTTACATTATGGTGAAAAAAAATAAAATAAAATACTGACGTGTATTGTTTATGTTTACGGCAATATATGTTTAGTTCTGTTATGTTTATATATACAGCTCGTTGTTTTTGTATGATTGACTATTTCTACTACTAAAGGGTTTTAAGAGACATTATGAATCAATTTGTATATATATTCTTGTACGGTGTCTGTCTAATTCTGAATCCATCCTAGTTGTTCTTGTGCATGAATAATTGTGTATAAATAATGTGAATAATTGTTTACAATTCTCAGGGATTTGTTTTGGAATACTTGTAATTTTTAGGTTATATTACTAAATCAACATAAGGGGCGTGCATATCACTTTTTTGCTTAAATGGTGGAATGTTGGACAAATAATTTTTTATTCATTTATTTTTTTAATTTGACGTATTCCAAAGATATTAAAGTAGACTGCTGTTATGTTATATTTGGAACTGTGTTCGTCCTACAGAACCTCTCATAACTGGTAGAACTGTAACAAACTAACTTCAGCCAACGATACTATCTACATTCTTGTCAAATACAAAAAATAAAACTTTTTAGATGTACATTAATGCAAAGCAGTGATGTGTTAAAATAGGTGTTTTGAGTATTAATTTGTTTTTTGGCGATAGTTTTGATTTTATGAATAGTTTTAGGGGGCAAGGGTTATGTAGAGGTAAGCCTATTCTTGCCATGGTGTGGGGTAAAGTTTTCATTTCGTGGAATGAAAGTCGACCTCTCCCTCCCTCCCCCTATGGCGGATTCGAACTGGTGCCACTGCAGTTAAAGTTGATGCTCCAACTCCCTTACCTACAAACGGTACATGTGGGATAGAATTATCATTTAAATCTATATTTAAGGGAAGTATGGGTCGTCATTTAGTGAAAATTATGACTTATGTTTTTGTAATATAGAGATATAACTCCCATTTATAAGGTATTTTGGTGCAATTTCTTATTTCTTAAATAAAAGCGGAAACAGTGAGTATCTGGCATTTTGTTGTGCGGGAACCATTTTGCTTTAATGCAGATCTCATTATCATCCTAAACTTATATATCTTGCAGTTGGATCGCCATATGTTGACTGGAAGGGCACTCCAGCTCCAGCGAGCGTCAGTAGGTGCCCTGACCTGTACTGGAGGGAGTTCCTTGCCCCTTCCCCCACCAGTTGGGATCAGCCGTTCAATACCCTCCCTACCTTCCCTGGATGGCCCTCAATTACTTCCTAGCTCGTGGCTTCGTTAGTTCACATCACCATCATCTCCTTCAGCTCAGTTTGGTTAAAATTGGAGGATGTCTGAGAGCCCCCCGCCAAAAAAAAAAACCTGGTTCCAGAATAAACTGGATTGGTTACAGATCTAGACTCATCCTCTATTATTTATTTACTCCTCCTGTATTGTACTCGTTTAATTATAAATTGGAGTTCTACCTTTGGGTAGATTTTCCACGTGTTTGTATCATGCCCCTGTATAACTAACACCAAATTTACTTGTTTGTATACATATTAATACAGTTGTAAATATCAATAAATAAATAATTAATAATAAATTATAATTAGTTATAATATAACGAAACAGCTGATAAAAATAATAAAATTTTCAATGATAGTAAAAAAA
>NW_027112770.1:260210-261332 GCF_000696795.3 Halyomorpha halys
TGGAAATTAAGAAATATAGAACATAGAAAAAAAAATAACTGAACATTACTTGATAACTCAAAATTAATTGAAACATTCTGAAAAATATTGAAATATTAAACTAATGGGTAATTAGTTTAGGATTAAAAAAATTATATTAAATAAAAAAAAAAAAAGAACTTTCCATTAAATTCGAAAGTGAGTCAACAAGTTGAAAAAAAATATGAAAACATCTTTTACTTTATTTTGATGGCTTGACTGAAAAATATTGTGTAAATTTACAAATTGCTGCCTCACTTCGTCAAAGGGCAATCTGTACATTTGTATAAATATTTTCCTCTCAGTGACGTGAAAGGTCGACCAATTAAAATGTTATGAACTAATCATCAGTTCCATTCAAATTACACAGCTTACATGAGTACCTGGAACCAAGTTGAAGTTTATTTATTTTTTATTATTCCGCATTCATTTTTTATTTACAGAAAGTTGAATGTAAGTAATATTAACAATATAACAATAATTTTATTATTTATAGTGGTATAAATAAGGTTTAGTTTCGGGGATATCCATTACATTCTCCCTTTTCTCCCAAAATGTATGAAAAAATATATTTTTATAGCCGCCAACGATAAGATTTGAATTTTTGGTATTACATATGTCATGAAATAATAATTAAATAAACTTTCATTAAAACAACGTAAATAATAAACAGAACTTTTATAAATATAATACTGTTTTGCATATCCTCCTGAAATTCTCCTTCCCTACCTTCGCTCCCATGAGAAAACATTTTCGTTTACCGCTCTTTGTTTTACTTTTTAGATTTTCTGTTTGTTAGATTATTAAAATTAATTTTAATACGTCAGTTTTGAAGCTTCATCACCTGAAATGAAGATTTTTTCCCAATCTTTCTTTTTTTGGTCCTAAAAATTGTCTAATTATTATCATTACGGCATGGTCGAGAGATGCGAATACGACACCACTTTGATAAAAATGATGATAGTAAATGAAGGCAGTCTGGGAAATCGGAAATGGCCGAGAGCGCAAATTCTTTCTTCTTATCTAATTGTACGGCTGTTCCCAAACTTTTCGCCACAACACCCTTTATCATGGGCGTAGACTGGGGGGAGTCGCGCTTCCCTT
>NW_027112770.1:261890-266482 GCF_000696795.3 Halyomorpha halys
TCCCCCGACAAACTTCTGCAATTAATAATTTATTGTTCTTATAGGTAAAAAAAATTGAAAAAGTAATGATTGAATAAAATGGTGGTATTTCTTGGAATGCGGAATTACTCTACTTTAATCTCTTTCTTTTTACCCAACGTTTCAGAATGGACTATGTATATATATATGTTGTTTTTTTGTGTAATGAGCTGAGACCTGCTCCCCCTTCCTGAATCCCGTCTACGCCGGTTCCCTTAATGGCTAAAAAAATGATGCAGCGCCCTAGTATACCCTAAAAAATATTTTAAAAAATGTCGCCAAAATTATTCTTAAGAGTGGTTGAGTATGTAGGAAAATAAGAAAAAAACATTGTAATTTTAAATCTGGAATGCACTGTATATTTGTTATTTTATTCATTATTTTTTTTGTGATATTTTGAGGAAGTGACATTCGCTTAGGGCACCAGAGGGTGGCGCGCCACCCACTTTAGGAATCGCTGCTAGAGTACTCAGCTTTTGTTGAAGTGTTATGTTCTATGAAGAAACAATGTTGATAATCGTTCTTAATATCTCAAGAAACGCTTTGTTATGACTTTTCCTACCTACAGAAAAATTTTAAAAAATAAATATTCATAAACATTTTTAAGTAAAGTACTTTCAATTCTTCAGTTTTTTTAACATCCATCTCTCAATGTTAATAGTAATGGGCATTATAGGATAGATAGAGTTTTATAATTATTGTTTGTTTTTATAAGATATATACCAAAGATAAGTATTGTCATTCTGAATAATAAAGAAGTACCTGTTTTGAAATGGGAATGGATTAATTTCATTTAAAAGTAAGGTGGTTAGTGAAAGTTGTATAAAATCCATAATAGATTTCTTATTCCAGTTTTAGACCGAAATACTCTTTCTATTTTTAGCTTCTAAAAATTACCACAATTAAAGTTTTACTGAAGTTAAATGAGGAATTATGCAGATAAGAGTATTAGAAAATTCTTCCCAGCAGCAACCCCTTATCTTTCCTGACTTTCAACCACGCATGTCTTCAATTCTAAGAACGCAAAAGAGATGTTTTCTTTTTTTTGTATGAGTCACTTCCCTGCTACACATGGCTATCATATTGATAATGTAAAATTCATTCATATATTTTCATTATCTGACGTGGGACCTGAAATACTACTCTTATACTTAGGTAACCCTAGGCTTTCTTGTGTAAAAAGAAAATGAGATATTATATTTGTTTTAACAGATCTTAAAATTCAATTACAGGAATCATAATTAATTACAATCCGTAAAATTGCTTAATTTTTTAACCTATGATGATTTATCATTATTTTGAAAATATATAGAAGATGGGTTACGGACAAAAAAAGAACAAATTAGTTTTCAACTATTTATTGTCCGACATTTCGCTCCACTTTGCAGGGCTTTATCAGGGCTAAAAATATACAAAAACAACAAAGAACATTACAACA
The DNA here is from genome assembly GCF_000696795.3 of Halyomorpha halys. Lineage (NCBI taxonomy): Eukaryota > Metazoa > Arthropoda > Insecta > Hemiptera > Pentatomidae > Halyomorpha > Halyomorpha halys. The sequence goes on from NW_027112770.1 coordinate 263,347, forward strand.
ATAAGATATAAAAAGGTAAATTAAGTTAGGATGAACTGACCATATTCTATATATTTTAAATTATACCGGCAACTATTTATATGTATATCATTATTTTTAGTTCGGTTTCTGATTTTATCAGTTTTAAATTCAGCGAATCAATAATTTACAATATAAATGAGGTTTCTATCAAAATTTTCAATATACCAATATTAGTGGTAAATTTAAATTTTACGTCTTCGAGAACCCTTTCAATTTCTTTTAGAATTTAGACTTTTCCTCACTAAATTATATTTTAATAATGAGCATTTTCAATAAATATTTAAACTTAAACTAAAAATTAAGGTATTAGCTAATTATTTAAATTAAATTAATTTACTTGCTTGCTCCCATAATATTTTTTAAATATTAATATCCAAAAGTTGATATATCCGCTCAATCATGTAACTGAATGATTGTCAACTGTAATTAAGAAAAATGTCTTTTGGTCCCAGATAAAATTATTGTATTTGTTAATTATTTATTTGTTTTATTATGTTTGTCAACATAAATAAACTGCAATTAGTTTAAATCATTAATTTATTTATCATTTGAAAAGTTAAAATCAGTAAAAAAAAAATTTAAATAAAGGTCTGTTCGTGATTTTTGGCTAGCAATGTCATGAATTACTTCTTCAAACTCAATTTAAGTCCAGTTTCTATCAACATAAATGATAAATCGCTAAATCTTTCGTACTTCTCAATTCAATTGTCATTCTTTTTAAGTTGTCGGTCATTGTTGTTAGATTGCTCTTAGGTTCTCGGGTTTAGTACTAAAAGATTAAAGATGTCACGGGTCGGGGGATTGCGAAATCATTTGATGTAATCCATTATAAGTTATAAATTTATTGTAAAACATGGTTATTATCATCCGTTGGACAAAATACGTACCTCTTAAAATAGATAATTGTCACCTTTTTTCCCTCTGAATACAGACAAGATGTCTTGGCTGGAGTTAATAGTTAGTTCTCACTGGCTAATCCCAAACATATTATAATTAGTAAATGTTTTAATAACTTAAAATAGTTTTAATTCATCGATCACTGGAGTTGCAATGCCCGAGACCAGATATGGAGTTCAGATGGCACTGGTTTTGTTCAATCTATTTTTAAACATATTAAAAAAAAAAAAATTAACTCATTTTTACATTACCGTAATCGATGAAAAACGTATAGCAATACAGAAAAAATATAGTGTCAAACCGATTCCTACCAACATAAGTTACTGTAGTCCAAATATGTTACTTTCTAAACCACTCAGAGTAATTTCACTCGTTCTTTTTTGTTTATAGTAATAAAAGTAGTTGCTCTCACTTCCATATGTCATAAATATTCTCCGGGTTTATGAGCGAAAGTTTTGTTAATCCTCTATAAGTAGTGTGTCAAAAAGTTAATGGCGTTTAATTTCCAAAGTAAGATTTCCCTCAGCTACATTTTACAGTCAGTGCACAGTTAGTGATTCTTTATTGTAGATCGCATTTCTTAAATTTTAATCCATCATCTGATTGTAAAAACCGTGATGAGAGGAATTGGCCATAATTACATTACATTAATTGTTACAATTCCATAGGATCTAAATAATTAGTAAACAATTGTGACTAAATGTTATCACATTGTTTCATGAATAGAGAATATAGATCATTTAAGAAATCATAGCTTTGTTTAATATTTAATGGCTTGTCATGTCAAATAAATTACTTAAGTACGTCTGAGTTTCATGTTTTAATTAAAATTTCATTAGGAATTGATTATATCTTCAACATTATATGCAATGAATATATTTTTATTTTCAAATTAATTTGCATAGATAAATTCAGTTTTGTTATTTAATTTCTGATATAGATTATATGTATTATATAAACTCCTCCCCTCTTTTTTTTCCCCTCTGTAAGTGACATTAATCCTTTATACTTATTATGGTAAATATTACAATTTAATAGGGATGTTTATGCGACTGTGAGTTGTATCTTTTAAAGTTTATATATTTTTAGGAGTTTAATATGGGAAACATATATATTAGTAAACATCGGTATGAACGCGCTAGACATATGATTTATTTAATTGTGCTATGTTGAATCTAAAAGAGACGCCTAATGCCAAATAATAAGATTTGAAACAATATGCTTACACAATTGATTGAATTTAAATATATAAGTTATTATCTACTGCTAATTATTGATTCGAAAGGTGAGGAAATTCTGTAATTAATTAGAAAATGGAGAGCACACATTATCTGATGGTGGTTTTGAAACAATACCAACAAACACCAACGTGTGGATGCAACTCAAGCGCTTGTCCAAATCCCCTTTGATTTTCTCCCAAAAACAAACTCCTTAGGCTGGCCAACTAGGAACAGTCAATCCAAATAACCTGTGCACATGCTTGCCCAAGCGTAAATTTGCCATACATTTTGCAAACCTTAAATAAATGTATTACAAATTGTTTATATATGTATATCCAATATTTTTATAAGATTGTTTTTTTTTTGTTTTTTTAACTATTTCAAATTTGATATTTTTATCCTGATACCTTACTATAAACTATGAGGTCCGTAGATAATAGTATATGGTTATCACCATGACACTATTGAATTGAATAAAAAAACTTTCCTATAAGATGCTACAATGGGAAATAAAAAATATAAATCAATAATTTGTTTTTGATGTGCACTACGACAAAAGGAATGTTTTTTTTTTTTCATTACAATAGGGTTCATTGTTTACTGACTCTAAACAAAGAATACCATAATGTTGTTTCTTGGAATGCTGGATTGTAACTATTGGATGGAAAAGTTTGAATTTCTGTTTGGCAATTGTGTCATTTTAGTACAAGAGTCCAAGAGGAGAAAAAAGTCAGTTATTTCACCCCAATGTTTGATTACTTTAATGAAAAATAAGTATAATTACTAGTCAAAATTGATTCTGCCAAGTATAGATAGGGGGAATAAAAAATGGCGGCTGTTTCAAAACGTTAAAAATAATTAATTTTTTATTCGAAGCTGCTATATCTTAAATTTAAAACTACCAAGAACAATAGAACATCATTTAAAGTAAAGTAAATTTGATAAAATGTAAGCCCTAATAGAGTTATTTACGTTCTATAGTTCTCGAGATATAGCTT
>NW_027112770.1:266572-276586 GCF_000696795.3 Halyomorpha halys
TTTGATAAAATGTAAGCCCTAATAGAGTTATTTACGTTCTATAGTTCTCGAGATATAGCTTTTAAAAAAGCTACATTTCGTAAAAATGTTTTGAAAACTTTTTTTTGAAAAATTTTATATCTCAAAAACCATTTGACGTACTGATGTCTATTAGCACTCAAATTAAAGCTAGTTTAATGATCTATAAAGTAGTTTTCGATGTTTATCTTCGTAGGAGTAATAGTTTACATGAAACTTGCTAAAATAAATTGATTTATAGTTGTTCGAACAAATTTTCATTTGCCAAATTTATATTCATATGTGAATATCATCATAAAAACTACTACCCCTACAAAGATAAGTGTCATAGACTAATTTATAGAAAGTAAAATTTCCTTTACTTTGAGTGTTGGCAGACATATGTGCGTCTTATGGATCTAGAGACATATTTTTTCAAAAATCAGACATTTTATACGAATAAATAGAAATTAACATTTTGTGAGTTTATTTTGTCAATTAATTACATAAAAAGTACTACTCCTACAAAGATAAACATTATTAATTATTTTATAGTAAATTTAATAGCTTTAATTTGAGTGCTGACGTCCTATTGTTTCTGAAAGTTTTTCATAAATCAAACTTATATAAATCAATTTATTTGAGCAAATATCATTAAAACTACGAAGGTAAATGTCATAAACTACTTTATAGTACTTTAAACTAGCTTTAATTTGAAAGATAATAGACGTCAAATAGTTCCTGAGATATAAATTAACTAACTACTGATATTTCAGTATATTTTTATGAAATGTTGCTTTTTAAAAAGTTATATCTCGAGAACAATTGAACGTAAATAGCTCTATTAGGGCTTACATTTCAGCAAGTTTACTCTACTGTAAATAATGTTTTTTAGATTTCATAGTGATTTCATTGGTAGTTTTTAAGATGCCAAGTTCCGAATGAAAAATTAAGGTTTTGAAACAGCTGCCATTTTTTATTCCCCCTAGTTATACCTGGCAGACTCATCAATTTTGACCAGTAATTATACATAGTTTTCATTAAAGTAATCAAAAATTGGCATGAAATAACCGACTTTTTTTCTTCTCGGCTCTTGTACTATTTGAAGGTAGGGTTTATGGGTTAGATGAATTTTAATTTAGAAGTAATTTTCTCATCTTTAATGAAATTTAATTATTTTACTTAGAAAAAAAAGGCGTTTGCTAATCATGAAACTGCCTCAGTTTATTTAGCGCTAGAGATTCTTCTTTGTGTTGGTGGTGCTAAGGACGGAGGGTATCGAGTTTTACCTGGAAACTCGATATCTTTGTTGTAATTCCCACTTGAGCGGGTGGCTCCACTCTTGTGCTTCTCTTAGTATTTTACTTTAAAATACTTGCTTGCATAGGTCATTGCACTTAATAATTATAATAATATTTTATATATAAATAAATGACCGTATAATTTCTAAAGAGAATCAAATATAGTTAACAAATTTCTATTTTCCGACGTTTCGCACCTATTAGGGCTTCATCAGGGCTGTTAGAGGTTGATAGCTTTGGCGATTTGATTATAATTATAGGTTTTAAACTTTTATGACCAATATGACATGTACAGTAGATCGATAAACCAGAATGGAAGTTTCAGTAAAATGTTAAGTGGGGATAAAATAATAATAAAAAAATTAACAAAATCTAAAATAACGACTTAAATATTACCAGAAATAGGATTGATCAATGAAGTGTTACGCCATTACACAAGAACGACTTAACCTGTTTCGGCCGTTACCTGACTTATACTAAGGCCCTCTTCAGATATATTTTATATATGTCTACAAAACAATAAAATTATTTAAAATAATTCGAATCAATCGACTCTATGTTAGTCCTATAACTATTTCTGATTTAAAATATGAATGGTATTTGTAAATACGTTTTTCTGAGCCGATTCTAAACCTGATGCCATCGCCAATGAGTTACATTTTGTAAACATTAAAGTAGTTGTTGAATTTGTGTTGTATCCAGCGAGAAATTCTTCAGTAGAATGATTATTTTCTTTAAAATATAATTAGATTTTGGTGAGCAGAGAACTGTATTTTTAATATAAACAAATATAAGGGAAATTATGCACATGTTTAAAATTATAATGATTTTATTATATGAAAAAACTCCGAAAACGTGCTGTGAGAAATTTGTGGTTCAAAAAATGTATTAATGAAAATTAAATATTTCTAAAAAAATGATTTTCTTTTTAATGTATGTTTGTTTAATCTGTTTACAAAACGTCAGTTCTGGCATAAACCTAGAGTTAGTTGTATCACTGCAATGTAGAAGCTTGACTAAGCAAACCATAAAGGTTTGAAACATAATGAGTTGTATTATTATTCCTAAAGATTCACAAATATATATATTTATTATAACTCGATGCTCCTTCCTCCTTTAGGAACCTTTTTTAAAGGTTTAGGTAATAATTTTTCTAATATAGTCAATAATAACACTGTATCTTACAGCTGGATCAACAACAATAAATGTTATTCTCATTGTTGTGAAGAATAAAATTAGTTTGCACAGTGTCGCCCTCTGATGGCGTATTTTAAAAATATTAACGAAATCAAAAGGGTTAGGTTTTAAAAATGTATTTAAATTAAAAAGTATTTTTTAAATTTAAAATTATATAAATGAAAAGGTTTATAAAATATAGTATAGTAATGTTTTTAGATTTGGATTGTGAGGACCGGTTAGATCACGATAGGGTGGTTAGCCCCTCGAAGGAGGGGTCTGTTTTGTCCCCACCTCTCTCGTTCCCTCCCTAACAACATGTGCTTCAGTCCTGCCCCTCCTGTATATATGTGCGCGTCTATTGTACATTCTGTATATAACTGTATAATATCTATCGTTCATTTCCATGTTTGTGTAATAGTGTAAAGTGTACATTACTCATTGGATTACATTACATAAGTATTTGGGCTCAGTGATGTATAGTAGCAACAATTTGGTAAGTTTCTTATCGTGATAACTTTTTTTTTGTGTGTGGAAAACATTTTTCTATATGGTATCCATTGTTATTGTTTTAATATTATTTGTATTAAAAATTTATTCGTGGAAACGCATGGAATGCACGGTTATGAGGTGCAGTAGTGTATTGCCCCTGGTAGTTGCTTTGTTGGGTCGTCCCTCGTACTGTTTCGACACGGGCCCCCTATTATATCGTTGTTAGTTTCGGCTTCGATCTTCCCACCTGGCTAGTTTAGTTTATTAACCTTCAAGCTGCCAGCAAGGCTTTTGTTTCTATAATTTATTTCATTATTTAAAGATATATCACATGTTTTATTTCCTGTACCTCTACATTTATTTGATGTTCTCTTATTCAAACGAATACCTGGTGGTTACAATTTATAAATTTTGTATTTTAACGTTTCATAAATCGACTAAATTTTTTTTTTTTTACTTTAGATAGACTTGGAATTATTACTAGTAATTCAATTAAGGCAGGTCTTAAATACCCCAAATTTGAATAGTCTGTAGTAAGAACCAAAGAATCCTTTTTGACAAAAAGAAACACCAAGCAGGTAGTGGGTTATTTGACCTGCTAGGGACTTCGGTTAAGTAGGGTTTTTAGGTAGTGAGGAACATGTTCAGTCAGGTATCGGTTGTGTTAGGTGGTTGTTCGTCTTGTGGATCTTCCAGATTTTTCACTTATTTGTAGAAGAATATTTTCATAGTAAGGTATTTCTACTTTATTTAGTATTATTATTATGTTCTATTTTTGTTTTTACGTATCGTTACTTTGTTTTTGGCACCTTTCAATTATTAGTCATGGAGTGGATGCGCGTCCTGTGACGTAGGAGATGGGTAAACAATGGAAGAGTGAACACAGTCCTCAACGACTCGTTCAATGTTTTCTAAGCTATAATCGTTTACTGAAAAGTTTATTTTATTTTTTCTAATTGTTTATTAACTTTATAAGTTCATTTTTAACCTTAATTTGTCAATAACCACCAATTTATTAGATACATTTCATTTAAGGGGAATGGGGCACGTGGCTTTAAAGCTTTTTTTCAAGAAATAATCTCATACAATTGAATACTTTGCATTAAAACAAATCTTTAAGTTACTTTATTAATTGTAGCTAATATTAGTAACGATACCTCAACTAGATGAAGGTTTATTCCAATTTTGAAAAAAAAATTCATCAAATTATTTTTTTCCAATACATAAACAAAAATATTTCAACCCACAATTAAAATTTATAAAATGATCAAAGTTGGCTTTTGAGTCGTCATTATAACAATAATTATAGACAGAGCCTTGGACCCTTTGAGCTAACCATCTGCTCCTCTCATGCACCTGGCCTCTGTCGTTATTCCGTTAGGGAAAAACATCTTTCTCGTTTCTTTCATTCGTGCAATTCCAAATGTTTAGTAATTTATATATTCATATTTCTTCCAAACTGAGTTAAACTCAAGTTAAGTATCGATGTCTAAAATCAGCTGTTTCTTTGTTTGTGATGACGCTTGTAATATAGGTTAGGTTTTATATTTTTGTTATGTGCTAAGTATAATACAGTCTCATTTGCATTTAAATTGTAAAATTCGTATAGTTTAAAATCTTTAAAATTAAATTCTATTATATTAAGTAATTTCTGTATTGATACTTGTAAAATTCTTTTTATTGTCTTAATGTTTTATTTATTTATGTTCGTTTCGGAGTCCGTTCCTCGTGTTCTGCGTTTCATTACATTTTTCCTAGTCTTTTTTGTTAATTTTATCCAATTATATTTTGTCTGATTTATAATTAGTCTTAATTTTACATTAAGTGTAGAAAGGAACACTCCACTGTTAGTCATTGTGCTAATGGTTTCGACAGATATAGTTTCTATTATTTAATAAGGATTAAGACTATTTATAAATATAATTATATGGATTTCATTAACAAATAAACTAGGAAAAAGACAAATAAACAATTATAAAGAATACTAGATTCGAGAAATAGTAAGATATTAAGTAAATATATTCATGGGCACTTTATTATAATTGTAATTTTTTCTTTATTCCCAATTTATTATTCGATAATCTTATTGATTATATTATTCTTGTCTGGCATTTTTGCCTTAAACTTGTTGAAATGCTCATTTCTTCGTTTCGATTTCTCACTTTGGTTATTCATCTTTCTGGTAATATTATTTAGATCCAACCATAGTCCCAACTCCATGGTTATCGGATGTCTTTTCGCATTATGTTCCAGTTAAAAAAATATAAAAAAAAGCTGTTCCTAAGGTCAGAGGCATGGCCTTCGTTCGGTTGGCCTTGGAGGGTCCCTAAACTTGGCCGCCTCGTTGCACAACACTCTCATGCGTTTCAACAAGATAATATTCAACCTTTTTGTTTTTTTAATATTTCTTCGGGTATTAATGATTATTATTATTATTATTATATGTATCATTATCATCGTATTTATCATAATTAAAAAACAAAACAAACATTTTTTGAATATTATTAAGTAGTTATTTTCCTTTTTTTTCGAAATGGTAATGGTTTATTACGAAACATTAAATTAAATCGATTATTAGCTCGGAAACAAAAAACTAGTTGGGGTATTCATTATGTTGTGTTAAATGTAAAATGTTTTACCATGTTAAATGTTTTAAGTATAGGATAGTGAGCAGCCCTATTTACAGTCATGTAGAATGGTAAATTCACAAGAGATCCTAGCGGATTTTTCGATCAACTTGTTCTATAATCTTTCCTTCCAAACCTTCATGTTATTGTTTACTTCTAAGTTTTGATTAAAATAATTTATTGCGAAATGTCTAAATTGAAGGAAAAGTGAAAGTTTGGTCACTGAGGAATCATAGTGCCTTGTTGATCTTGTAACCTGTGAGTAAGAGAATCAAGACGTGCTAATTGAAAATTGCCATTACATTATTATCATTGTCATCCATTGGTTTATTAGATTTAAAAACATCCAAAACGATACTAATACACAGTCAAACAACAAACTACTTGCAAGTAATCTAACACAACAACAAATAAAATTGTGACGAGCTCAGCTGGTGCAGCCATTTTGCAGACCTAGTAACAGACTCTCAACCATATTATATGTTATATCGTTTTAACATTGTAAAATAAGGGAATATTTCTCCATTTAACAATACTAATACACAATTAAAACACAAACTACTAGCAAGTAACCTAACACAACAACAAACTAAATTGTGACGAGCTCAGCTGGTGTGTTGCATGGCGTTATTCTCCATTTTGCAGAACTAGTAACAGACTCTCAACCATGTTATGTGTTATATCGTTTTAACATGGTAAAAGAAGGAAATATTTCTCCATTTATCATTACTTTTTCCTTTAATATGTTAAACTAAGGATCATGAATTACCCCTAGTATATCAATTAATGTGTTTAAAGTTTCGAAGCCATGTTCGTTCATCTTAGTCGGTTTTAGGCTTATTTTATTCTACATAAGTTATTATTTGTTGTTAAAACGCCATTTTTTCTGTTATTATTATTTTTATATGTATTATAAAAATTATGTATACGTTTAAATTAATATTTTTCATAATTGTTTCGAACAACTAAAATGTTACGTATAAAAAATTTTTATGGGGTATAATGTAGTAATAAAAAAAACGTATCTAGAAAAAACATCCAAAACAATACTAACACAATAAATAAAACAGTGAATAGCTGGTGTGTTGCGTGACGTCATTCTTCATTCAACAGACTCTTAACCATGTTATATGTTCTATCGTTTTATAGCAAATATTTTTCCATTTAACATGCTAAACCAAAGATCATGAATACCCCTAATTAATATCTTTAAAACAAAATTTTCTGATCTGAATATTTAGGTTTATTATTTATTGTCTTCCTTCCAAAAGCTTTTATCCTTTGGTTGCAATGGCCCATTTGCCAAAGAAATGAAAGGATTGGTGTATAATAAATATATCTATGTAATTCAGCCTAACCATTTGAAAAATAAAATAAATGATAGAAGATTTTTTCTTTTTTTTTTCTCTCTTTATAATTATAATTTAGTTCAGGATATATGAAAAATTGTTTTTATTTTAAGTTTTATTTAAAACTTTAAAATGATGTTTCAATTTTGCTAATCACTTTATTATTTTCACTTTAAAATATAAATACATAACTAGCTTCTAGAGAGAAATCGATCAAAAAATTTCAATAAAATTAGTGATGAATAATGACATAACTATTACTTATATATTTTTTGTGTTGACTATTGCTATAGTTATCCTTTCTTAAAATTATAAAAATACACAACTTTTGTTAAATTATTATAATTTAGTTTTTAATTTGACAAAATAATTATAATTATGCTGATCAAGTAAATATGGTCGAAAAAGTATTGTTGACCACCCATCCATTGGTTGTACTGTGAATACTCAGAAAGTCTTCACTAGTTCAATGTTACATTAAAATATTGGTTAGATTGTTTTATTAGCTTCTATATTAATTTTATTAGCAATAACTAATTCGATATCTCCTAGAGGATTGAAAGGAGAAAAAATTTCATTTATTATAGTGATATATCATTGTACGATCGCGATAGATTGTAAAGCATAATAGGTTTTGAGTTGAGACTTCCTATTTACGTCATTTAGTAGCCTTTTCGTTGTAGGTATCAGATACCTTGATAGAAACTCTTGTCCTTGTGACGTGTCCGGAATAGAAAATACAACTTTTTATTTGTATTAAATCTATGCCTGTAAAATATCCTGTTTCTCTCTCTCTCTCTCTCTCTCTCTCTCTCTGTAATAAAATCAGAAAGTTCACTTATTAGAAAGGAAACTTATAAATTGGGCTTAGACAGAGAGGAAAATCTCAGAATTACACAAACACACTTCTGTTGTCAAACCACATTATCAAATTACCTTAAACATTTGATTAATATTACAACACTATAAATTATTCATTGCTGAACCATTTATTATATTAATAAAACTTACAAAAAAAAAAAAAAAAAAATTATAGCTTTATCTATTTTTTGTGATAAAACCCTTCACTTCTTAGGTATTAGCTGCTTTTTCTTGCTTTATATTCCTGTAGAAAATGAAAAACATTTTTGTATTCAGAATCGAAAATTTTCACTTGCACTTTATATTTTCGTTTTTACGGTAAAAAAAAAATTGGTTTCGGGTTCTATCTGTTGTCAAATTTGTGTGCATCGTCGATCCGATTTTGATGAAATTTTCAAGGATTGTACGAATTAGTAGTATTTCCTTTTTAAATGAATCTTTATTTCAAGAACGGTTCGTCCCGTATATTTTATTCTTCAACGACAAATCGTTAACCTGATGGGGTAACTATTTTTATGAAATCATTGTTATCTTGAAGGATTCCTGCTAATGTTGCAGTTATTTTGAGATTTTATCTTTGTGTAGGGCTACACTCGAGTCAATTGTATATATTATTTAGCAAATATTCACTAACAATGTATACATTAGATGGTATATAATAATGTTCCGTCCATATTACTCATCCAAAAACTGATTCAGGAACATTAGGGCCTTCCTGGACACGACTGGCCCAAACTTCAGGTTTGGAGACTGAAGGATTGGAACTAGATATGATCCACTGCCCTAGGTCCCAAGTCCTCTGAGCAGGTAGAGATGAGAGAATTCATAATGGCCGATTCAGAGGCGAAACAATATGGTCTCTTCTCTTCTTCAACTCGTCTATGTAGATGTATTCCATTTTTCTCAGTTTCGTTTTTATCCAGCGGTTTACAATGGTTACTTCTTCGTATTAATTTTATCTCGGTTGTTGACACTATTTCAAGAAGTATATAAGAAGATTCGCTAATTACAGTATAAAATCGAAATAAAAGGTGTTTTGTGACTTGCTCAAATTTCTATTCTCTGATAGTAGCTAGTGAGAGATGTTATGATCTAAGACCGTATTTTTATGCGATAAAAACCAGCAGAATATGCCGTACAACTTGTAATAAAATGTGCAATAAAAATCTCTAAATAAAAATAAGACAGCTAAAATATTCAAGTTTACTATTACTTTAAACTACTTGCAAAATTGTAAATAATAAAAAAAAAAATGAAATTTGGTATAGCACCGCAGTTACATTCTACAACTTTTCTAAAAAACCCTTTATCTAAATTTTAATTAAAAAAAAAAATGATCACTTTTGACTAAATTTTACAATTTTTAAAGGATATAGGTTGCAAATCTATATTGTTACTGAAGGGTTTAAACAAAATTTGTATTTTAATTATTCAATTGTTGAAAGTTGCATCATTATGTTGATGTGTGGTTTTGATTTTTGGAAATGAGCTTACGATCGAAATCAGAAATTTGATCTTCATTGTTACATTTACATTTTTTTTTTCAAATAAAACCATCATAATTATGAATTTATTCGAAATATGCAGTTAACAATTTGGTTAGTTTTGTCTGAATACGCTGGTTCCAAAAGATTTATAAACAAATATATAGTTGTATAAAAATCCATTCTGTTCTTAAGAATAATTTAAAATAATATTTAAGAGTAACCTCTTTAATGCCATTGCCGTTTCAGTAAAAAATAGAAACTAGGAGATGGCTTACTTATAATATATTAATAAATATTTTTTTAAGTTACGTTTTTTTCCATTATTGTACAAAAAATCGCATTTTCGTTCCCAATTTTACATTAATCAATTTTAAGTTTTCCTATACCAGGCTATATCAGGATATGATATTATTTTCTTGGTAAAACCATAGATATTTTTTTCTCTTTTACTATCTCCACGATAGTTGCTGATTACTGATAGCTTCATTAAACAGGAAAACCTTGAAACTGATAAAAAAACAAAAAGAGAAAAGATCATTAATAGAATGTAGTCGTTAAAATATTTTAAATTTGTGTTTTATTGATTTATTTTACGACAGACGTTTATGGTCTATTTTTCGTCCATCTTTATAAAGTACATATCAATGTAACAATACTAGCTCTTAGTTAGGTTTATGTAAAGTTTTCCAGGTTTTTTTTGTAATTCAATATAATTAATATTAGG
>NW_027112770.1:278372-279827 GCF_000696795.3 Halyomorpha halys
ATAGGTATTAAATTAGTAGTAAATGTAGCAACGATAGGTTGATCTTAAAAATAAAAAAAAGATTTTAAAAAGACCTTGTTTGTTATTGTCGAATAAATTTATCAGTTATTCATTATCCGAAATTATCATCTCGATCCTTTTATAAATATATTTAATCCAAAATAAAGCCTTCAATAATTTTTTTAAAAAATTGATTCATTAAAACTCTAGTCCAACATTTTGACAAGTATAAAATACTCGTACTTATTTTAGTTTTTAAAATATTGAAAGTATTGTATCATAATTATCTATTTGATTTTTATCCTTTTTATAAATATCTAATTAAATAAAATATAGATATAAAAACAAATTTTAATTATTGTACTAATGTATTTCCTTACTTTTGTCTTGTTAAATTAATTAGTATACTGTGGTAGAAACCCACATTTGGACATCATTGCTTCTTGTCAATTAATCATATTAAGCATCAAAATACTAAAATTGTACTATTCATAGGCATCAAAATACTAATATTTGTACCAGGCATAGGTATCTAAATACATAGTACTAAATGTAGCAATGATAGGTTGATCTTAAAAAAAAAAAATTGATTTATTAAAACTCATTTTGACAAGTTTAAAATACTCCTACTTATTTCAATTTTTAAAATATTGAAAGTATTGTATCAAAATTATTTTTTTGATTTTAATCCTTTTTATAAATATCTAATAAAATAAAATATAGATATAAAAAAAAATTATGATTATTGTACTAATTAATGTCACAGTATTCTGTGATTGATAGCAACCCACTGTATTTGGACATCATTTCTTCTTGTCAATTAAGCATTTCTCTCTCTTTAATCTAAAATACTAACTATGAGCAATACTGATTTGCAAAATGTTGTTTTATAAAAACTCCAGTCTGTCATTATTTGACAAAATATATATTTTTTAGTTATAACCGGATGTGGTGCTCCCTATTGGAACAATAAGGTCTTTGATCACTCAAAAGTAGAGCTGTTTGTGTAAAAATTACAACTTTCACAGGCAATGAAATAGGAATATGTTCCTACTTTTGTAAAGAAATATATATATATATCTAAATGATGATTTCAAACAAAAACTATGCGATCATTCCTGAATCGTCATAAAATGCTGAAAAACAAATTTACATTCTTTTCTCATTTAGCTGATATATCTTGTCCACTTCGAGATCTCTATACGTGTGAATGTTTAAAATTATGGGGAATTGAAACTCTTTAGCTCATCCAAAGCCCTCTTTAGTTTTTTATAATTTAAATGTTGAGTGGCTACTACTAAAGAGTGTGGTATATCACTTTCGTAAATCACTGATATTCCGTGTTGATGTTTTGACTTTCGAAATCTGTAGATCACATGTTAGCTGACATCAACTTTAGCAAGCCAATATGGAATAAACTTTTTGCACGCGATTCTGTTGAACAATTTCTTGTCC
>NW_027112770.1:281807-291042 GCF_000696795.3 Halyomorpha halys
TTTTTACAAATAAATCGAATCTATATAATTTAAATTTATGTTCCAAACTGATAAGACGTTAGACGCAATTAACAACGGCAGTAATAAATGCATGAAATACTAAACTGATTGACTACCTGGGCAAAAATCACTCAGTCTGGAAAAAAACATATAACTCATGCTTAGCTCTCTCCACTTCATTCTTGGTATCATTGTAAAACTTGGGCGAGTTAGTTGTTGTGAAAGTTACTAATAATAATGCATCATTTATTCAACAATTGTAAGTAATGTTTCCATATATTGTATAATAACATCTGTCTTAACTTCAAAAATTTAGAGAAGGGATTAGATTGAACATTACTCCAGTTTATCCAGGGTACTCGGTTGTTTACTGCTTCTATGAGGTAAAAATAGCTTTTCTCTTTTGGCCCTGAAATAGATAGGTAAAGTAAATATGTATATTTTTTCCTTTATTAATAATTTAATAATATAGTTATTACCTCCTGTGGATAGAGATGAGCTGTGAGAGCAGACAGAGGCCGGCGTGGATTATATTTAAAGGCGACGAAGAGATAGAGCGGAGGCCGAGGGGACGTTGCCCCGCCAAGGTCAGCCCCCTCACACTTTCTCGTTCTCTTCTTTCCCCTCTAGCATCCTCCATCCTCCATTGTATCCATCTTCTATCGGTCTTCTGCTCTATTCTAAATAGTATTAATAATACCCCACAAGTACTATTTTAGCTCCTTTGCCGGTCTGTGGTTATGCCAATAGTGTCGTATAATTGGTTCAGGACTCTTTCCCATGTCGTTATTTCGGGTCCCTTTCCCCCTTCGTTGTCTCGAACCTAAATAGACTCGGCAGATTCAGAAGGTTAATTTTTAGTTGGAAGATTACACTGATCTAGATATTTTAAATTAGTCGACTTTCATTAATCCAAATTCTAAGCTAAGGTTTCGTTTTATCGATGTTTTTGGGTAAGATCTTTTATTTATAGAGGTTTAATCAAACAAAAAAAATTTATCTTTAATCAAACAGTTCTATCGAAGATAATTTTTGTACAACCTTCACTCTCTTTAAATCTAATCCTAAACTAGCTAGCCTATGATAAAATTTTTAGTTTCACTTGCTTATTCATGCAATATAAGGTGACGTATTGCAAATGAAAAATTTTTGAATTAGTATTTTCGATGGAATACACGTTTTGAGGTCTTTTGGGATGCCAAATAACGAAGTTAACTAAATGGTCCCAGTGTTTGGATGAACCAGCCTACCTCAACAACGAAATGTCCTACGAAACTGAAATAACATTTTAGGTTGTTCCTGGCATGTTATAACAACTTTGTATGTACTTCGTTCCTCCCAACAACACAAATAAAAATGTTTATAGCAACATAAAAAATATTTTTTTATTTGTAAAATAAATTTTTCCCAAAATTTCTTTTTTTATTTAAAGAATATTTACCATCTCTCATTGTCGTTAATAATAAACAATGGATAATTTTAAAATATGGAAGAATTTAATAATTAACCAAGAGATAAAATAAATGTTTTTTGTGTGGTTTTTATGTCAATACTTAGATTTAATTTTGAGATATTTATATGTCATACATATTTTCATCCTGAATAATAATGGAATAACTGTTTCAAAACATACAAGATAAATATAAATATAAAAGTAATAATATTCATGTAAAAGTAGAAATTGTGTGATACGCGCACCGCACCACATTTTTCTTTACTTAACGTTCTTCCAAAAGGAATGTTTTATGTTTACATTGAGGATGCTGAGCAATTAAACTCAGTTCAAGTTGAGGTTAAAGTAGTTTGATTTAACCCTGTTCCTGGAACTCCAGAAACTTGCCCAGGGAACGCGGTATTTTTAAGTTGTTGAGGTAGGTATTCTGAAAAGCTCTGCGGATTTTTTTTTTTTTTTTCATTCTTACCATCTTTTATAGTATGAAGAATTATCTATTTATCCAAAATAAATAATAGTCCAATATCAACGCTTTAAAATTATTTAGCAACTTAATATCTGAAAAGGATGGTTAACTGTGGACATAAATAACTCTTTGGAAATATCTGGTGAACAGACCAGACATAAACATTGTTTGATTTTCTTCTGTAATTCTTGTATATGAATTGTAATTGTTGTAAATTTCAATAATTTACAAGTTTATCTGAATTAAAAACAATAGGATGTAATTAGCTATAACATCATTAATGATTTGTGAAACAATCCATAGCTATAGTTGTTTGCATTATTAATTAATATATGTTTAATAAGACATCTGAATGTCTCTAGACAACAAATTATTTTTGTTGTATTGGTTCGAAAACGCTGAAAGTATTAATTTGGCTTGTCCCAGAGTGAAATATTTGAGAATTGCTTTCTTGATTGAAGTTAACGGTTTTGGTTTGTTCACCATTTCACGATATGAAATATATTAGGAATTAAAAATATTTGCGCATTTTTATTTCTTTTTAATTCCTACAAATACTTTGTAAGCAAAAACGACTGTGTTAGTTAAGTCTTAGTTATTTATTGTCCTTGTGGTTGCAACATATTTCAATTAACAAATAAATCTTACTTATATCCCATAGAGTTCAATTTAAAATTCAATTTATGTATCAGTCTAGTTAGTAAGGTTTTTGAGATTTTTTTTTAATTAGCGAAATTAGGGGTCGTCGGTTCATTCACGGTACTGAAGTTATTAACAAAAGAAATCACGAAACTGAGTTTTTATAGCTAAGAGGAAAGCTTAATAAATTCGGTATTAATAAACGGGCAGTTAAGTAATTAGGAAAATTCAGCTCACATGGGTACTGATGCTTTTCTAATGTCGGGTTACATAATGGCTTTTATATTACTATCAGCAACTGTAGGTTTATTGTTTAATTGCATTGAAACATAACCTCAAAATATGCCTAAGGACTCATACTCCAGTTTTAGTTAAGTTGTTAATTTAGTTTACCTAAGTGTAAGTTTGTTTCTGAATTAGTTAAGTGGCGTTACAACAGAACTTCACTCTGGTTAAGTAAAACGTTTTATTTGAGTACGGTCAATAAATTAGACCTTTAAATTTGTACGTTTTAGTAGTATTTATTTAAAAAATTAAGGATGCAGATGTGTTTTGAGAAATCAATCGAAAAAAAGGGATGACAATTCTATGAAATTTGTAATGGAATCCTGATCCAAATCTTTTTTTATTATTTTTTTTTTTTTTTATTAGAGTTAGTTACTATTGTAGTCTAGCAAAACAAGGAGCTTAGAATTTCTTTATTCTAGAGTTTCCTTTTCCATTTTTATTATCTTATTAAGAGTTTTGGAGATACCAGATTTATTTAAAATGAAATATCGATTTTTTTATTTGATTATTAATTATAATGGTGAATAAATTTTTAGACGCATTTCTTAATGAATTGGACGCTGCTCTTATCACAATTTCTCCTTTTTTTTCACTAAGCAATTAAGTCCATTTGTTAAGGTCGGAAGAATTACTGTTGGAACTAGTGTATACATGAAGACAGTAGCCTTGAGAGGAGGCTCTATACAATGACAGCGGTCCCAGTCACCGCCTGTTGGCTGATGACTCGCGAGCTACGTGACTCTAACAATGCACTAACCGTGTCGCCTTCTTGTTAAGGGAATTAAAAGGGGAGGGAAATCGTGCTTGTGGTTATTTTCAAAAGATGTTCCGATCAGGTACGGTATATAGAATACCTGCAAATTAACAATAACTTAATATAATAGACCGAAATATATATGTATTAAGTGTTATTTTTACCAGATTTTATAATTTTTTCTCATATCTTTATAAGTAGATTCGGAAATAATTATTATTTAGTATTGCAAGAATCATCTTTTGTTCTTTTACCTTTATCCTGATGATCGAGTGAAGAGTGTTAATAATGCTGTTCTTGCGAGTATTCTGCCTTATATTAAAATATACCTATTTCTACAGATCAAATTTATTTACCACAGTGGTTTCCAACCGGGGTTTTGTATGTCTCTTCCTTGGGTTCCGTGAATTAATTTAAGAATGTGTCATTCTTCGTCAGCTTAAGAAAATTTCTTCAATTTTTTACAGGTTTCATAATAGGTATTATTTTTGTCACAACAGTGGTACCACTTGTTAAATGTAGATTTAAAACCTATCTATTGTTTGTCACTTATCAATCCATAAGAAATTTTGGAGATTTGAACATTCAAAAGTTATCTTACAAGATAACTTTACATTGTGTTGTCACCAGGATTTATTCTAATATTACTTGAAAATATTTAATAATTTCAAATATTTTTTAATCATTTGTACTGAATCATGGGGAATCCATTATTATAAAACAATGATTATTCTTATTACGTACACTCGGTTTTTAAATTTAAAATGATAAAGTTAGTATTTTTCTTTTTATGAAATATTTAATAATAGGAAATACATAAAAATTTTCATAGTTCAACTAAAATGCACGGTTTTAAGGTTCTCTAAGTCTAATAATAGCCTTCACAAAATGGTCGGTGCGTTTGTTGTCAGCCTATCTCAAAAAACATTTGACATGGCTTAAATGTCCGAATTTTGTTTTTAAAAAAACTCCGTCTAAAGTAACTTTGATCTAGTTTATTTAAGATTAATAACCATCTTTTATTTATTTATTCATTTTTTATTTAATGAAAATTAGATACCTAAATATGAACTTTGAAAAGTTTGATAATTAACTAAAGAATGGATATTTTCCCTGGTTTAAAATAGATTCTCAGGAATAGAAGATATTATACACTATTGAAAAACCCGAGATCTTGGAAAAATTAATGTCCAATATTCAGGTTCGTAAAATGTTATACAGTTTTATTTTAGAGTTCATATTTCCACAATGAAAATGGCAATAGCTAGTTTTACCTTATATATGTAAAGTATCTTCTAAGGGAAATTATAACAATCGTACAACTTTTAGTAATTAATTTCTAATTTAAGTCCTAAATTACTTATGTAACCAAGTAGTACTAGTACTAGTAACATAATTAACGTACTTAAGTAAGTACTAAGTAATACTTAATTAATTTCTATTCGAAATAGGATAGTAGGTGAATGTTTTGTCGCTCGCGCACCGTACCGGCTTTGTTTGTGTAAACAAAACGAAAGTAATTATTATTTTTCTATTATAGATTCTTAAAATGTTACCTAGTTATAGAACACCAGGTTTTTTTTTAACAACTGATTCTTTTGTGCTGTTAATTTATACTTATTTATTTATTTGATACCAGATCGGCTTGGTGGGGCCTTACATGGTTAATGTAAAAGGTACAATTTTTTTTTAACAATTGATTATGGGGAGTATAGTCTTACGCAAAAGACATCCCCAACTATATACAATGTTGTTAATAAAACTAAACATTTAAATAAAATAAATAGAATAAAACAATAATTCTTAATAAATGATAAAAATAAAATTAATAACAAAAACAATGACATTTATGAATTTAACAAAATAAATAATTGACTTATAATGGGGAAAAAAGCGAATTGAAGGAAAAGATGAAAAGAAAAAAAGAAATAAATTAAGATAAAATAAAATTTTAGCGTGACAATAACAGAACTAATAAATATAGAATCTAGCCTGAGCTAGTCTTCGGGTTGTGGTTGGGTTTCCCAAGTTATAAGTCTCTACTCCTTTAACTGTAGGTAACTAGGGATGGAAATTTATGAATCTTTTTTTTTTTTTTTATCTAATCCTCCATTGTATCTATTTGTCATTCCCTATGCAATTGGTTGTTTTTAATTTATACATAAAATACCAATTGTGTCATTAAATATATAGAACAAAATTTTTGAACCTCATTTTTCGTTTCAAATTTAATGCCTTAAATTTTTTTTTTTTTGTACTTCAAAGGCACAACTGCTTTCTTTTTTTGTTATTTTTATATCCTCATAATTGCTGTTCAAGAAGTTCATTTTGTTATCGTTTCAAACATACTTTAGCGCATTTTTAATACCTAAAATTAACTATATTAAATTTTATTTAATAATGTAGTACATTGCCTGTAAATCTTTCATACATTAAAAATTAAAATTTTAAACGGTTTAATTCGATAAAGTTGGTTGGTAAGATAAACTGACAGGGTACGCAATATGGATTTTAACAAGGGTATAGTACGTCCAATTCTAAGGCTCCCTTCAAGTCACACATTAACAAGCCGGAAATTAACAATTAGACCTATTGTTTAGATGGATCTTTGCTACGGGCATGGCGGCTCAATGTATTTTGTTTGTTTTTTTCACTTATCTCTGACAAGTCATAAGAACCTTTGTTGGGAATAATTTGTTTTTGCCAACGTTATTTGAAGTTCAAATGTCTTTGCCAAGTATTTTTCTTCTCTAGCATAAATTGTTCGTTCTCCTCTTGTTTCTATTATAATTCTTGTTTATATTGTAAATTATTCTTGCTTTGTTATTACAAAAGATATTAGTTATGATGAGAAATCTTTTTTGTAAGCTGACGTTATTCATTGGTTATTTTTGAGAACTTTGAAGTGAATTTGTATAAATTCAATTTTGATCATGGCTTTAATTTATAGATTTAATTATAACCAAAATGAACTCTCAGTGATTGTATTCATAGTTTTGTTCTACTCTTTAAATTTTGGTGTTTTTTTTTTTTTTGGAAGGGGGGTAAGAAAATAGAAAAAAAAAACTCCAACAATAATTATTATGTACTTGTCGGTGTAGTGATGAAAGTCTGCATACGACTCTTTTTATCTTGTCATCACCAGTATAACTAACTAGCTTATGAAATAGAATATCGTTAAATATTTTTAAAAAATACAAAAATTAAAATCATATATTCGATGATGAAGTATTTGTTGTTTGTCGGATTATAGGTCAATATGGGCAGATCATCGGAGTTGCGGTCAGTGGAGTAATGAACACAAATAAGTGAAACTTATTTCATTTGTGCTGACGTTACGGCCTAAATTTTAGGCCTTCATCTGTGTTGATTGGGTAAATATTCTGCTATGAGCCAAAGTTGGCTCGTAGGAGACTATCCACACTCACTAAATCTTAATGGATGTCTGAAATTTAGGCTGGAACGTCTGCACTAAAAAACTAAAATAAGTTATACTTGTGTTTGACTGTTTCTCCACTGACTGCACTACCGACAATTTCTATATATATACTATATTTTGTGATTCAATTTAATAATTTTTTTTATTAACAAACCAAGCCGATAAGATTAGGAATTTCTTCGACTTCAGGAAATGTATGGTATAATATTTCAAATTATGTAAATCTGAATATATACGAATAATTTAGTATTTATCCATCGAATTATTCTGCATCGCACTCTATAGTATGGTATTCTGGAAAAATATATTTTGTGTAAATTTTTTTTATTTTAAATAAATAATCACTTAAGCTACTCGTTTAAATAATTCATAATAATTAAAAAGGAAGATTGAATTTATCAGATTCTTTTATAAAGTTAAAATCAGTAATATCGAAAAGTTATTTAGTTTGAACCATAATGTCAGCTCATAGGTTGCCAGATTCGGGACTATGATCTCATCCTTGCAGAAGTCCTTCAACCGTTTCTTGACCTCAGAAAGGTGTTCCACTAGACAACATTTATAGCTCGGTTCTATCCCAACTATTCCCATACTAAAATCTCCCTTTTGGATCATATATATCATATATTTATGTATTATATATGTTTGTATATTGTATATTAAAATTTCATGATATATTTTTTAAGATATTGAGGTTCAGTTAAAAATAAGCCACTATATTGTGACGATGTTTAGAGTTTTTATTATTCCCTTATTCATGCACCAAAATTAAAATTCATTAATTACCAAACAATTGTGAGTAATTTGTCCATTTAATATTATTTAGTGAATTTTTATTTGTTTTCTGTGTGTGTTTATTATCCTCATTTTTTTTTATTATAGTGTATATCTATAAGAACTATAAAATCTCTAAACACCGCCACAATATAATTTTTCTTATTGATTAAATCTCAAAATTAAAAAAAAAAAATATCAATATTGGTTTACATTTTATCATATATATTGTTGGTTTACTAGTGAAACACAATTATTAAGTCAAGATTTTCTAGTTTGAGTTATTTGGTTTTTCCTGTCTAAAATGTTTAAAAAAAAAAAATTAATATCTTAAAGATCTGTTATATAAAAAATAAAATTACTATTTCCATAACATTTACAAAAGAATGTTTTTTCATCAAATATTACAAAACTTCAATTTTGATTTAGTTTATTTTATTTGTAAGCCAACGATGTATACATGTATGATATGGCGGAGTATTTAATTGTAGGTTTTCATTGCAAAGTCATTTTTTATTTTTGTGGATTGGAGCAATTCTTCCGTTTCAATTTTTTTTTCTGAATTTAGGTATTGGAAGTTGATTATTATTGCTCCAAGTCACAAATTTATGAAGCAGATTTTATTTTTATTTATTATTAGGCGTAACTTTATATGTAGATCGCCACATATGAGCCAGGTAGAATGAAAAAACTTTTTTTTTTATTGATAATAATGCAAAATTAAATAAATTATTAAGTCGAAAACTCATTCATAGTATGGCTTATTAGAGGTTGTTTATGACATTTAAGGAAGTTCTGACCACTTTTGATGGTCTAAAAAGTGTACTGCGATTTCTCTGTACAGTTTTGAACAGACTATCGTCGATGGAATGTATATAAAATCATATATAACTGAAAAAAAAACCAATTATACGACATGGCAATGTCATGCTAAACGCATTCCAATTGCCTTCATAACTTTGCTTAATGCATTTGAAACTTCATATTGATACCTGGATTAACAAGTTCAGTGGCATTCCAACTATGTTATATGCTAGCATTTCTTTTCATTCTAAATGGCTAATATATAAAATGCTACTCTTAGTATTTTTATTTTTTATAATGCTCATAGATGTTCTAATCTTAAAATTGATTTTCAGATCGCACCATCGGCCAAAAAGCTGTGGGGGGTAGAAGAACCGAAAGACGAACCAAAAAGCATATTGAATTTAAACGAACACCAAATGTGGAGGGATTCGACTTGGAGTACTTCAGGTAAGATATTCTGTTTGTTATTATTAAGTAATTAATTCATGCAGAAAATCCTTGACGGTTTCCTAGTTCCATATGGTTTTATTCAGTATTTATTTAGTTGTTAACGTTGTTATTTAGTTGTTTGTATTGGTATTTTATTATAAATATAATGTTTTTTATTGTTGTTTT
>NW_027112770.1:291092-306764 GCF_000696795.3 Halyomorpha halys
ATTTAAAACCTATCTATTGTTTGTCACTTATCAATCCATAAGAAATTTTGGAGATTTGAACATTCAAAAGTTATCTTACAAGATAACTTTACATTGTGTTGTCACCAGGATTTATTCTAATATTCACTTGAAAATATTTAATAATTTCAAATATTTTTTAATCATTTGTACTGAATCATGGGGAATCCATTATTATAAAACAATGATTATTCTTATTACGTACACTCGGTTTTTAAATTTAAAATGATAAAGTTAGTATTTTTCTTTTTATGAAATATTTAATAATAGGAAATACATAAAAATTTTCATAGTTCAACTAAAATGCACGGTTTTAAGGTTCTCTAAGTCTAATAATAGCCTTCACAAAATGGTCGGTGCGTTTGTTGTCAGCCTATCTCAAAAAACATTTGACATGGCTTAAATGTCCGAATTTTGTTTTTAAAAAAACTCCGTCTAAAGTAACTTTGATCTAGTTTATTTAAGATTAATAACCATCTTTTATTTATTTATTCATTTTTTATTTAATGAAAATTAGATACCTAAATATGAACTTTGAAAAGTTTGATAATTAACTAAAGAATGGATATTTTCCCTGGTTTAAAATAGATTCTCAGGAATAGAAGATATTATACACTATTGAAAAACCCGAGATCTTGGAAAAATTAATGTCCAATATTCAGGTTCGTAAAATGTTATACAGTTTTATTTTAGAGTTCATATTTCCACAATGAAAATGGCAATAGCTAGTTTTACCTTATATATGTAAAGTATCTTCTAAGGGAAATTATAACAATCGTACAACTTTTAGTAATTAATTTCTAATTTAAGTCCTAAATTACTTATGTAACCAAGTAGTACTAGTACTAGTAACATAATTAACGTACTTAAGTAAGTACTAAGTAATACTTAATTAATTTCTATTCGAAATAGGATAGTAGGTGAATGTTTTGTCGCTCGCGCACCGTACCGGCTTTGTTTGTGTAAACAAAACGAAAGTAATTATTATTTTTCTATTATAGATTCTTAAAATGTTACCTAGTTATAGAACACCAGGTTTTTTTTTAACAACTGATTCTTTTGTGCTGTTAATTTATACTTATTTATTTATTTGATACCAGATCGGCTTGGTGGGGCCTTACATGGTTAATGTAAAAGGTACAATTTTTTTTTAACAATTGATTATGGGGAGTATAGTCTTACGCAAAAGACATCCCCAACTATATACAATGTTGTTAATAAAACTAAACATTTAAATAAAATAAATAGAATAAAACAATAATTCTTAATAAATGATAAAAATAAAATTAATAACAAAAACAATGACATTTATGAATTTAACAAAATAAATAATTGACTTATAATGGGGAAAAAAGCGAATTGAAGGAAAAGATGAAAAGAAAAAAAGAAATAAATTAAGATAAAATAAAATTTTAGCGTGACAATAACAGAACTAATAAATATAGAATCTAGCCTGAGCTAGTCTTCGGGTTGTGGTTGGGTTTCCCAAGTTATAAGTCTCTACTCCTTTAACTGTAGGTAACTAGGGATGGAAATTTATGAATCTTTTTTTTTTTTTTTATCTAATCCTCCATTGTATCTATTTGTCATTCCCTATGCAATTGGTTGTTTTTAATTTATACATAAAATACCAATTGTGTCATTAAATATATAGAACAAAATTTTTGAACCTCATTTTTCGTTTCAAATTTAATGCCTTAAATTTTTTTTTTTTTGTACTTCAAAGGCACAACTGCTTTCTTTTTTTGTTATTTTTATATCCTCATAATTGCTGTTCAAGAAGTTCATTTTGTTATCGTTTCAAACATACTTTAGCGCATTTTTAATACCTAAAATTAACTATATTAAATTTTATTTAATAATGTAGTACATTGCCTGTAAATCTTTCATACATTAAAAATTAAAATTTTAAACGGTTTAATTCGATAAAGTTGGTTGGTAAGATAAACTGACAGGGTACGCAATATGGATTTTAACAAGGGTATAGTACGTCCAATTCTAAGGCTCCCTTCAAGTCACACATTAACAAGCCGGAAATTAACAATTAGACCTATTGTTTAGATGGATCTTTGCTACGGGCATGGCGGCTCAATGTATTTTGTTTGTTTTTTTCACTTATCTCTGACAAGTCATAAGAACCTTTGTTGGGAATAATTTGTTTTTGCCAACGTTATTTGAAGTTCAAATGTCTTTGCCAAGTATTTTTCTTCTCTAGCATAAATTGTTCGTTCTCCTCTTGTTTCTATTATAATTCTTGTTTATATTGTAAATTATTCTTGCTTTGTTATTACAAAAGATATTAGTTATGATGAGAAATCTTTTTTGTAAGCTGACGTTATTCATTGGTTATTTTTGAGAACTTTGAAGTGAATTTGTATAAATTCAATTTTGATCATGGCTTTAATTTATAGATTTAATTATAACCAAAATGAACTCTCAGTGATTGTATTCATAGTTTTGTTCTACTCTTTAAATTTTGGTGTTTTTTTTTTTTTTGGAAGGGGGGTAAGAAAATAGAAAAAAAAAACTCCAACAATAATTATTATGTACTTGTCGGTGTAGTGATGAAAGTCTGCATACGACTCTTTTTATCTTGTCATCACCAGTATAACTAACTAGCTTATGAAATAGAATATCGTTAAATATTTTTAAAAAATACAAAAATTAAAATCATATATTCGATGATGAAGTATTTGTTGTTTGTCGGATTATAGGTCAATATGGGCAGATCATCGGAGTTGCGGTCAGTGGAGTAATGAACACAAATAAGTGAAACTTATTTCATTTGTGCTGACGTTACGGCCTAAATTTTAGGCCTTCATCTGTGTTGATTGGGTAAATATTCTGCTATGAGCCAAAGTTGGCTCGTAGGAGACTATCCACACTCACTAAATCTTAATGGATGTCTGAAATTTAGGCTGGAACGTCTGCACTAAAAAACTAAAATAAGTTATACTTGTGTTTGACTGTTTCTCCACTGACTGCACTACCGACAATTTCTATATATATACTATATTTTGTGATTCAATTTAATAATTTTTTTTATTAACAAACCAAGCCGATAAGATTAGGAATTTCTTCGACTTCAGGAAATGTATGGTATAATATTTCAAATTATGTAAATCTGAATATATACGAATAATTTAGTATTTATCCATCGAATTATTCTGCATCGCACTCTATAGTATGGTATTCTGGAAAAATATATTTTGTGTAAATTTTTTTTATTTTAAATAAATAATCACTTAAGCTACTCGTTTAAATAATTCATAATAATTAAAAAGGAAGATTGAATTTATCAGATTCTTTTATAAAGTTAAAATCAGTAATATCGAAAAGTTATTTAGTTTGAACCATAATGTCAGCTCATAGGTTGCCAGATTCGGGACTATGATCTCATCCTTGCAGAAGTCCTTCAACCGTTTCTTGACCTCAGAAAGGTGTTCCACTAGACAACATTTATAGCTCGGTTCTATCCCAACTATTCCCATACTAAAATCTCCCTTTTGGATCATATATATCATATATTTATGTATTATATATGTTTGTATATTGTATATTAAAATTTCATGATATATTTTTTAAGATATTGAGGTTCAGTTAAAAATAAGCCACTATATTGTGACGATGTTTAGAGTTTTTATTATTCCCTTATTCATGCACCAAAATTAAAATTCATTAATTACCAAACAATTGTGAGTAATTTGTCCATTTAATATTATTTAGTGAATTTTTATTTGTTTTCTGTGTGTGTTTATTATCCTCATTTTTTTTTATTATAGTGTATATCTATAAGAACTATAAAATCTCTAAACACCGCCACAATATAATTTTTCTTATTGATTAAATCTCAAAATTAAAAAAAAAAAATATCAATATTGGTTTACATTTTATCATATATATTGTTGGTTTACTAGTGAAACACAATTATTAAGTCAAGATTTTCTAGTTTGAGTTATTTGGTTTTTCCTGTCTAAAATGTTTAAAAAAAAAAAATTAATATCTTAAAGATCTGTTATATAAAAAATAAAATTACTATTTCCATAACATTTACAAAAGAATGTTTTTTCATCAAATATTATAAAACTTCAATTTTGATTTATTTTATTTTATTTGTAAGCCAACGATGTATACATGTATGATATGGCGTAATTGTAGGTTTTCATTGCAGTCATTTTTTATTTTTGTGGATTGGAGCAATTACTATCTATGTCCTTTTTTGATGTTATCATTGTCTATCAAAGATATACTTTAAATTACAAAAACAAAAAAGTCTAAACATTTAAGTCTTAAATTGTTTTTTTCATATTATGACTGCTATATTTCCATTTTCGTTTCTGAAATCCTTCAGTTTCTTTTTTTTTCCTGAATTTTGGTATTGGAAATTGATTATTATTGCTCCAAGTCACAAATTTATGAAGCAGATTTTATGTTTATTTATTATTAGTCGCAACTTTTTATGTACATCGCCACATATGAGCCATGTAGAATGAAAAAACTTTTTTTTTATTGATAATAATAATTCAATCATAGTATGGCTTATTAGAAGTTGTTTATGACATTTAAGGAAGTTCTTCTGACCACTTTTGATGGTCTAAAAAGTGTACTGCGATTTCTCTGTACAGTTTTGAACAGACTATCGTCGATGGAATGTATATAAAATCATATATAACTGAAAAAAAAACCAATTATACGACATGGCAATGTCATGCTAAACGCATTCCAATTGCCTTCATAACTTTGCTTAATGCATTTGAAACTTCATATTGATACCTGGATTAACAAGTTCAGTGGCATTCCAACTATGTTATATGCTAGCATTTCTTTTCATTCTAAATGGCTAATATATAAAATGCTACTCTTAGTATTTTTATTTTTTATAATGCTCATAGATGTTCTAATCTTAAAATTGATTTTCAGATCGCACCATCGGCCAAAAAGCTGTGGGGGGTAGAAGAACCGAAAGACGAACCAAAAAGCATATTGAATTTAAACGAACACCAAATGTGGAGGGATTCGACTTGGAGTACTTCAGGTAAGATATTCTGTTTGTTATTATTAAGTAATTAATTCATGCAGAAAATCCTTGACGGTTTCCTAGTTCCATATGGTTTTATTCAGTATTTATTTAGTTGTTAACGTTGTTATTTAGTTGTTTGTATTGGTATTTTATTATAAATATAATGTTTTTTATTGTTGTTTTGTTTTTTGTATTTTTTTATGTGAATACCAAAACTGTCAAGTTTTTTCTGTTTTAAAATTTTCATCATTAATTAAAATAAAAATAAAAAACTTACTTTTAAAATTTTAATAAATATTTCAAGACAATTTTTTTTCGTTTAACGTAATAATATTGATAAAATAAATTTAAATGATATTAGGAAAATCAGAAGAAGAAAAAATTTAAATAATTTCATTGTTTTATTTATTTTATCAGTATAAAATATGAAAAGCCGAATGGAAATTGCTTTGTGAAATAAGTTAGATTTTATTCTTTGATGTTTTATTTTCTCCACAAATATAATTCCAGAGCTCTTATTTAATTTGGTCATGTGAATAACATAAAAACGTGGTTTAACACTCGGGGTTTTAATATGTCTAATTTTTTTTTAATCACGTAGGTTTCTATTTGATATAGTTCACCTTAAACATTTCCAAGTCAATTCTACTGATTTTTCGTTTTGAATATTTTTCTCTCCCAATAAATATATTTTCAGAACTAGTATTTATTTTGGTTATTTGAATAACATAAACTCACAGTTTTAACATTTGGGATTTTAATATATATTTATATTTCTTTTATTTACGTATATTTGTAATACAATATAATTTATCTTAAACGTTTCTGAGTTAATTGTTTCTTTGAAAATTGGTTTGCCCTATGTACGTTCAATTAATTGTAAGGGAGAGGGAGTTGGATTGATAATTATTGCTCGTGGAAATACTTCAGATAACTTTCTAAAATTAATTTTTTTTTTTTTTGTTTGCAAGTCCTAATTTAAAATTATTTCTTTCTTCTACAAACATGGTTACAATCTTAGTCAAACATTTTATTTAATTAAACCTTACTTAATTTTAATATACACTTACTTTCGACTTATGTACATCTTGCGACGCTCTATATAACCTAACCTATTCATATATATATAAATATATTTGCGGCGTTCGTTCCTGTTGTATAGTAACTGCAAAAAAAAAAAAATGTACAATGTTAAATTGTTTTATAATTACAATATTTTACATTCAACCAGTAGTCACTTACCATGGCCTCATATCCAAATTATTATCTTCAGAAAACAAATTTCTTAAGAATATGCTTTCAAAAATTTATGAACTCAGTATTAAAAAAGCTGATGATGGCATTGCAGTTCATACAAAGTTTATGACTTTTTTATACTGAGTTCATAAATTTTTGAAAGCATACCCTTAAGAAATTTGTTTTCTGAAGATATTAATTTGGATACAATTTTTTTTTTTTTTTTTGCAGTTACTATACAATAGGAACGAACGCCTCATTTATACATATTTTTTTCCCTCAAAAGTACCTGGCTGGTTACTTAAATTCGTCTGGTTTATAGATACAGTTGACGCTAAGAAATCTCTTTAAATAGTGTATTTCCACGTATTTCATAAGAGTTAAAAATATTATTTTATTAATAATTTGACCTATATTGTTTGTGAGATGATTAAACTTTTAAATATTTAATTGAAGATATTGTGTAGTTGACTGGTCGAAAAATATAGATACTTATCCACCCGTTCTATAATTATATTTAATCATTGGGTCTTCCTGTTTCATATTACACTATCAAGCATTTGTCGGTAGTAAATTGTGGTGAAAGAAGTTGGCAGTAGCCTATGAATGCTCAAGTTACATTTAACTGTTTTGCTAAGGATAGCACTGACGTAAGCAGATGTCTTATAGCATTATGCATCGGCATACTGAGAATTCAGACATTGATATGTCATGTCTCTCTCATAATAGATGTCAGATGTTCTTATGACATTCAATTTTTTTGTTTAATAATAAAAATACAATTTTTAAATTTATTTATTTTTATATATTTTTGCAGATATATAAAAGAGGAGAAATCGTAGGTACCAACAATCATTTTTTTACTGTCATTGAACTGGCGGGAGTATACACAGTATTTTTCCATTCTAAAATCCTTGCACACCTCTACGAGGTTACTGAGTCTGAGTTGGTTTTTTGTACTAAGTTCATAAATCTTATGTTTATTGGTATTTTTATTACCGTGATACTAACAATTGTCATTAATAATATGTCTATTATTTCATGTAATATGATTTTTTAAAAATTATTATAAATTTTCTCGCCTATAGTTACTACTTCATTTTCTACGTTACTATCGGCTACTCAATGCTATGTTTTTATTTTCGTTTAAGAAAATTATAAATTTTTATTTTCCTAAATAAAAACAGCAATTCATATCCTATATAATTTATTAAAATATTTGAGACTAATCAAAAATATAAATAACTTTTTGTTGGGAAATACCACGTTTTCATTTTGTACATAAAAGTGCCTGATGGGCATTTTTTTTTTTTTACTGTTTTTTTATTGCGGTACAATGAACTCAATTTTAAATTACCATTGGCCAAACGAAACGCGCGTGAATATCTAAACAGAGTTTTTAATAATAAAAAACAAAAATTAATCAATTTTAATTTGAAATTAAAACATTTTATAATTTTTATACAGTAGCTCGGTTTCTTTGTTTTGTTCTTGTAGAAAATGGACGATCTAGCGAGACTTAAAACAGAACGAAATCTGTTTATTATGGAAACTAATAAAAATTACACTATACTGACTGTTATGTTTGTTTGAAACAAACAGGTTTGTATTTTGAAGCTAAAAATACAAAAATGTGTTAATCTAATCCACAATTCAGTATCATTATTAAGAACGGGATGTGGTGTTTACGTGGTAGAGATTACATGGTTCACTACAAGTCAATCTTGGACCGTAGAGTAGGTGGAAAGATAACATATCTTATCATTAGGTCTCAATGCAATGGATCCTCTGTTGTGGTACCTGTTTCCTTAGATATCTCACTCAATTAAAACATCTCTTAAAGATATCTCTTCGTTAAAAAAAAAATCTAGTGCCGTGAGCGCATCATTTAACTTTCTCTTACTCAACCTATTTGTGTGTTCAAATTAATCCTTTCGAAACTGTAACTATTTTATTTTTGTAAGATTGTTTAAGATGACAATTCCTGTATTTCCATTCTTATTCTAAGTAATAAACTTTTTTATACTTGTTTTGACAGTTAATATGACTATAATAAAACATTTATTAACTATCGTTATAAAAATCATTAAAACACGACAATATTTACTTTGTCCTCTAGTTGATTGTTCAGATCTTTCATATTTTATAATCTATTGTTTCTTACTTTTAAAAATGAGAGATGATTAAATATGTCTAATAAATAAAATGAATATATCATTCATTTTGAGGAAGTATTTTTGAAGAAGATTTTTTAAAAGGAGGTTTTGCTGGTATTAAACTCAATTTAATTGTTCGTTGATACAAAGAGTTTAAAAAACAAAACAAAAAAAAAAAACCGTTAAAGCCGTTATGGAGAAAATAGGAAAATTGTGAAAAACATATTTCAAAATTTGGTATTTCCGGCTTGTTGATGTTATCGAAAAAGTTTCATCTCAGATGAAATTTCAACTTCGTTCTACTTTCCGTTTCTGAGCTAATCACTTGCACACAAACCATTTTGGTGAGTCGATCTCGGCAAAAAAGTTGTAACACTAAAACGAAAAAAAAACTTATTTTATTATTAAAATGTTTTTTAAACTTGTTGATAGAAAAGAATTACATTGGTGTCTGCTACCAGCCAGATAACCCATAATAATTTCCCCAGAGGTACAAAAAGGGTTTATGACGCCTTCCTAAGGTTCTGTTAACTTCCTAGGGTTAGCAATTCTTCATATCCCTGCCTCTGAATCTTGTTCTTGGTGTCTGTCACTCCGATTATAAAAATAAATTCCATCTTACTGTCCAAGGAGGTTAGACAATATATGTCCTCTTAATTCTAAATCTAAATATCAGCGTGAATTGCGAGTACCTCGCCCACATCAATGCTTCAAGTTAACAAAACACGTACGTAACGAATTTTCTATGTAACAGTTTGCAGTTACCAGTATAAAATATTTGATTAATACTCATGTTTCAAGTAGCATTTCGGATATTGAATTGCTTAATTTGTTTTTGAGTGTCCACAGTTAAAGAGAGAGGTAGGGTAACGGAGAGACGGGTGGGGTGGAGTTGCCATGACGACAGGCGTCTTGGCGCCGGCCTTGGTGGGGGGTTTTGTGCCTGTCTCATCCAATCCCGCCTTGTGGAAATATAGATGATACCTCTAATGGAAGGAAGTTGATCTACTTTTTGATCAATACCTAAATATTGACGGTAAAATCTCGGCATTTCTTTCCTGGAAACAATGTATTTCGTCTTAAACAGTAGTTATACTTCCGTCTTAAACGGTAGTTATTCGATGTTTATATTATTGATCTACCTGAGCTCCAACTTCTAAAACTCTTCATTTGTTTATAAATTATATATATATAATATAAATAAACTTATACAAATAAATTTTACGTAATTATTCCGTACTATTGAAGCTGTTGAGTATTTGTATGAATGTGCAAATTTCAGTAAGTACTTGCTGTTACTAAAAAAATATGTAGTTTTGTTAGACATGCGGTTTATAAAGGAATGTATTGTTGTTATGCTTCATTGTTTCACGCTATAACCCATAGGAATAAACAAATAAATATGGAAAATAATTAATGCAACTTTACTACATTAATTTTATAAGGTTTACTTAAAATCAGCAACTGTTATTAAACGAAATTATAAACATTATCAAAAAGTTATAATTTATGCAAATTAAGATATTTCAATAAAATTATTAACTTTTTTTAAAGGAATAAATGGCCAGAAAATATGGCTGCTTACGCCACATATGTTTAACAGTTAACTTTTGCGCCAATGTGTTTACCATGCTTTTTACTGTTTCAAGGTAGAATACACAAATAATCATTATTTCTTTCATGTTTTGCGGGTGATAAAACTATCCTTCCCTTTACAAGGATAAAACTGCGGCCACCCCTTATATGGGGAAAACCAATGTGTAATGCCACAGAGAAATAACGATAAATAATATAGTTTAAATTTTAATTTCTTCAAGTAGTGTAAATCATAACGTTTTCGTTAAAAAAATTAGTTAATTTATACCTACTAATTGAAAAATGTTTTCTGTCGTCAGTTTTACTTTCCTTACTATGAGGGTGAGGCTGAGGGATGGCAATCTCGTGTAATGTTCCAAGTAAAAGTAAACAAAAAAAAATTTAAACTACGAAATAAAAACAAAAATTCTTGCATTTAAAAGGCAATTAAGTTCTCTGCTAATGGAAAAAAAATTAATCAGACAAGTTTTAGGAACAATATGGGGTGTGTTCGGATCCTTTTTTTTTTTATAAATATATGGCTCAGTTTACCATAACAACCAGCTTTTTATCATCTTTTGGATTAATTCGTAATCTATACATTTCCTCAAAAATTCCTGTTTACAGGATAATTGTTCAAAATAAAAAAAAAAAATAATAATATACACAGAAAATCTTTATGTGACCGATATTAGGGAAGGTTGATGAGTATATTAGCACCTTAAGTGGTAAGGAAAGTTGTGTGAGTGGACACGTCAGATTTATTTATTGTTTTTTTTAGTGATTGGTTATTTTGTTTGTCCTCATAACGTTCGGATGCTATTTAGTTAATTAATAGTGGAAACAGCTTGTCCATTTTCCACATTGTTTATCTTTAATAAAATTGTAGTATGCAAGAAAACTGAATATTTTTACTTGAAATAAGGAAATCATTAGTTCATCTTTATTAATAGGCTAATACTCAAAATATACTCAGTACGAGATGCACTTCATTTAAAGTTGAGAGTCTCATGTCACACCCCTTGAAATTTGTTCTGACCAAACCTGTTCAACCAGAATATGAAACGAGTCTTCCTCTTCCCCTTTTTTGCAATGCTGTTAGTCCACGAGTTTATTTATTATTTATAATTAACTTGAATTTATATTTCATTGCGTGTCAATTAGATTAAAATTTAAATTCCCACACAACAAATCCGTTAAAAAAAATACCACTGCCAAAAGTAGAAAAAAAAAAGGCAGGCTTAATTAAAAAGGAGTGGTGTAGAAAAAAAAAAGTACCCTGCCAGAAAACGAGTCTTCGTTTATTAGGAAAAACAATGACAACCGTTAATGATTTGAACATGATATATGCATCCTTTGGCTTGGGTGAAATTGAAGCCAAAATTAGTGGAGGTAGAGCTGTCTCTTAGCACAAGATCTAATGGCAGTAGTTCTAGTCAGGTATGTTCAAAGATCATAGCCATTAATCTTACAACGAAACGCGTAGTGCCGAGTACATGTTTATTGACTTAGTACCCATTTTTACGTTTACCCTCCCTTTTTTCCTTTTCTGGTGTAATTTTACGCTAGTTGTTTTTAGAGATAGGATTCCAGTTAATGTTAAGAATACATATAATGGGGTGTCTTTTAGTTTTCAATCTTGATGATTGATGAGGAATTATTTGCGAGTGGCTTGTCAAGATGCAATACCCGATATTGCTTCTGTTCCACGGGGATAAGCGGTGTATTATTTAAGATTCGTTGGTTCTCGACAAGGCCCATAGGTGATACGATTTTGATACTCCACTTCTGAATTAATTCCTTAGTGGTTGTAGTGTGTGATAAATATGGGTTCATCAAATTGATGTTTTAAAATTTTGGTAAATAATATGAAATTTTATTAAGGTGTTTCGTTTTAATGTTGTATAACTTCTATTGGCATTAAAGTACTAATATTGAACTTTATATTGTTTGATTACGTTACATGACCCTCAGCATTTTTATTACAGTGGCAACCTTGAATATTAATTTAGTAATGCTATGTTGTAATTGTATCTATAGCTATGTTGAAGTATGTTTTAAAAGTCTAAATAATCTTATTCTACTAATTAAAAAAAAAAAAAGAAAATATAATTCGGAACATAATTTTGAGCGGTATATTTCCCCATCTATTTTTTTTTTTTTTTTAAATAAAGATCTTATAAATCTCAATTTTTTTGGAGGAGGCGGTCAATAAAGGTATCAAAATCGTAAAAGAAAACTATTTACTGTTAACCAACAGTTGGTTTACAATAAATAGTTTTCTTTTACTATTTTGATATCTTTATTTACCGCCACCCAGACTATCTTCTTTGAATTTTCTTCATACGGTCAACTATCTTTTTCTCATATTTTTATGGTTCAAGTCCTCCATTGAGGATCTATGCAACCTCAGTGAGGGAATGTCAAGATTCATTTTCAGGGCCGTTGCTACATAAATTTTCTCTGGCCCTGGTGAGACTTGGACCCACAGTCTTCTGAACCTTACCCCAACTCCTGGTCAGGTTCTATAGAATTTTATGTTAACTTTTATTTTTGTCAAAAAATAATTGTAGTTTTATTATTTTCAAAAAAGGAACAAAAAATCGACCGAAAAAAATAAATAAAATCATTAAACCTGCTTGTGAAAGTAAAAGGGTGTGTAGAATAAAAAACAATCAAACACCTATTATAAAAAATCCTTCCGTCTACCATACGCCACTTTCTCCAAGGCTGCTGAACCGATTTTTCATTGATTGAGGCACCAAAGGTACTGTTCGTTTAGGCCGAATAGAGGCTTCATATGCTTGCGTCTATGCTATTTTTGAACAAAATGTTTTTTGTAATGTATATAATGACTCCAAAAGCAAAATAAATAAAAATACTGGCCTTAATGCTTATTAAATAAATACATTAAGTATTCGTACTTGAATTAAGATTCCTTATGATCCTGTTATCTGTCCTGATTTCCTTATGATCTTGTTAAAGAAATAATATACGTGATCACCGATCCAAAAGATATTTTAACCAACTCATTTTACACTAGTTCCGAATTGAACTGAAAAGTTACGATATTGTTTTTGTTTTTTTTAATTTGGGTTTGTTTAAAAATAAGATGTACTTGTTAGCTATAAGTTATTTATGAAATCAGTGGATTTCATAATTTCTAGTTTTATATTTGTTAATTTGTATTTAAACATTTTTATTCTTGTTTTTTTTTTTAAATATCACGTATTGTAATAATATCTATAAACACATTTAATAATTTGTATTTATTCTTCAGTGAGACGTGTAAGTATTTTTTTAAAATTTTGTTTATTGGTTAGAGAGATCTAGGAATTATGATAAAATAATCACTTATTCGCATCAAGCAAAATTGACTTTGAGAAGTGATTATAAAGTAACCATAAATATATTCATTGCCTTGCTGGCAATAAAATTGAGCTTATTTTTTATGGGCCAATTCCGATTAAAATTCCCTAGTGTTCCTTCATTCCTTTGTCTTATAGAACTAGCTTTATAATTTATAATATTTACTAAAAAGCATTTTTAATAGTTTTAAAATTTTCTAAATTTTTTTTCTAGCGCATTGGTTTTGCATTCTAAAAGAGCACAGTGCATCTATAAATTTTAATTTTTTTTCTTTCGAGTAACTTTCTTTTGAATAAATTTCTTTATTTTATGTTATTTATTTAACTGTTTTTGTATCCAAACAATTAATTCAGTAACCATAAAAATTAAAAACAGATTCTGAATCTATAGGATGAATCATTTTTTTTTAAATATAGGAGTGTCCAAGAAATTACTTTTTGCCAGAGTGAGCTAAATGTGAGATGGAATTTGAAAATTTATGAGGCAGTTTTTTTTCTCACTATTCAAAAAAATAATTTTGACCGTACCTAAGCGAGAGTAGTTGATATATAAAATATATGCTAAATCCATTTTATACTAATCACGTACTTTGTGGCAAATCTGAGGGAAAGTTTTGAAGATATATTTTTGACAAACAGAATATATTTGCACATGTGTAATTAGTGGACAGTATTTGAGAAAATTAAAACTAAATCATTTTTAGTCTACTAGACTCATTTTATGCTATTGCTAATTTCGTGCCAACTGTTTTCGTAATATAGGTATGTCAAGGAAAATATGTTTGCTCATACTGTAAGCGAAAGCAGTGGATGGAATTCGATAGAATGGATAAGAGACCATCTAGATACCGACTCACAAAATCCGTGAATTTTTTTTTATCAAATCAGGTGTTTTGCCAGTTACTTGATGTAAAATTTAGATAGCTCGGTACCTGGAGTTCAGAGGTGGTTTGGTGGAGAACTTTAGTTGTTGATATCTGAAACGTAAAGTAGTAATGAATAGTTTAGATTCTGAGGGAAAACAAATTTTTTTCATTCACTGTATGAATTCAAAACTTCCATATTGTGAAACTAAATTTAAAACTACACCAATGAAACGTGGACTATTAATTAAATGATTCGTTTCGCTTACCTATTTTGAATTAATATTTGGCTGCTAAAAATATTTAAAAAAAAAATCATGTTAAAAGTTATTTTTTAGTTCTTACACGACTAAATATATAACCAAATAAATAACTTACTAAATTAATAACTTAAATAACTTATAAAAAACCTTACCATTATCTTTAGTGATGATGGCGAGGTAAGAGTAATATTTTCCAAGTAAATGAGTCACTGATGTTAACTCTTCCTATAAAGCAGTCATAAAAAAAATATTCTGTCATTGTTTTGATGTCTTGTTGCAACTACAGTGGCATACAGATGAAGACAATTTTAAGAGGTATATTTTAGAAGATTACAACAATAGAAATGGGATCTAAATCAATACACGCTTTGTCGATAGGGGCACACCGGATGGCGACTCCTCTGTCGGTGGTCGACCCCACTAGGAAGGAAGTCACGTCTTATTGTTGAGTCCCTTTGTTAACATCCAACTTAATAAAAAAGTTTTATTATTTGCTTTTTATAATTTATTTTCTTTTTTTAATTTATTTTACATGTAAACAATTTTATTTTTGTATAAACTTTATCGTTCTGCCTAACATGGAATTGTGTTTCAATTAGATTTCCTCAACTATCATCAAACAACAACTTAGAAGTTGTGTCTTTTTAAAATCGTTCTTATATTGTTTCCTATTTCTTATCCTACTAAACCTAAGCGAAATGTAGCGGAGTCAGTTCAGACCTTTAGAAGTCGTTATGACGTTAGGAGACAATTTCGTCAAGGCTGATAAGAAGTTCTTTTACCAGCAGTAGCTTTACAATAAGTAGTTATCTTTTACTATTTTGATATCTTTATTGACCGCCACCCGGACTATCTTCCTGCACTAATATTTAAAATCTACAACGTTCATTTCTATCAGCGAGTGTAGATAGTTTTTCGACAAGATATCGCTATAGACTCTAACGATATAAAAATGGGAATTTTTCCGGTGGTGTTAACTTGGATTTTGTGGTTTACGCCATTAAAAAGCATCGCATCGTATTTAGATTATCAGTAATATAATCACGTTTTAAAATTTAATTTAACTTCCAATTCATTACAAAAGACTGATTTACATGACAATTATAAGACCTATCTGGACATACGGCGTTGAGCTTTGGGGCTCCACTAAACCTTCGAATTCCTCTCGTATCC
>NW_027112770.1:307034-324608 GCF_000696795.3 Halyomorpha halys
TTTAATTTTTGACAAGAAAAAATTATAAAATATATATACCCTCTGTCCTGTTGGAGATTCCTTTGTATAGTATCCAGAGGGTTAAAAAAATTATCAATACACTCAAATACTACGTGCAACTGTCCCAATGAAAAAAAAAAAATCAAAATTTTGCTAATCTTAGAGGTTACTGAGTGAGCTTATTTTTTAAATAAATTTCAATTTGGTTTTTGTTAATATTATACAGTTGTGATAAATATTAAATGAAAAAATAAAGTTTCAAATAATTTTAAAAGTCGATTAGCTTCGTTCTTCTCTGAGGTAACTTTTTTTTTTTTTAGGTGTTGAGTAACATTTTAAAATTTAATATTTCTAAAATAAATTTTTTACTTGTAATTTTAAATCTATTAAAATTAAATTAAATATTTGCTAGCGCGAGGCGCTCATGATTATTTTATTTGTCTAATCTTTGCTGAAATATTGTTAATAATTACTTCAATAAAACAAAACTTTCAATTAATCACGCCTTACTTTAATTTATTTATATTTATATTTCGCATTTAATTAATTGAAAATCATCTTTTGTTATGAATATAATATAATGAGGTCATCTTTTATTACATTTTCTCTCTCCTTTAATGCTAGACTTACATCATAATTAACAATTTTATGTAATCAATTCAGGGTTAGATTGATTTTAATTGTGCCAAGGTTCCTTTGTAACCCCCTTACACATCGCGTCTGGTACGTGGCACGCATATTTCTTTCTATATTCAGGGTTCATAAATATTGATAATATTTTTTATTGTTATCTGTTTTTATAAGAAGTACATTAACACACTTACGCGCGTATTAGTTATAGAAATGAAGTTTGAAAAGATTTATGATGAAAAACTGCATGTGTACCACTTTACTGTAAATTTAGTTAATATGGCAAGAGAGTTAACCTTCAGTTTAACGTTTAAATCAAATATGTTTTTATGCAAATCAATCTGAAGAATTTAAGAATCTTAACTGAAGAATTTATGTTTTAAAAACAAAAAATGCTTAGCAGTTGTTAAAAAGATAAATGTATAAAGCCAAACCTACCCAGTTTAGTTATTTTTATTTTTCAATTTATTGTCTTTTCTATTATTAATATTATGCAAAGTGTTATAGTTATAAAACATTCATAAAAGGCATAGTTTAATGTCGAGGTGATAAAAAAAAAAAAATTGCGGTATTAATGTTAATCATTTTATGGCTTTATCATACAAAATATTTTGCTAACTACATTCCGGTAATTAAGTGATTTATGATTATTTTTATCAAGATTACACGATTATTTTATGATTGATACATGATAAGAATACGATTATGATTTTGGTTTATTAAAGTTGAGAATAATAAAGACATTTATACTCGTAATATAGAATAAGCGAGGATCAATTGGATCTCTAACTAGAATAGTAAGTACAAATG
Source organism: Halyomorpha halys (assembly GCF_000696795.3). Classification (NCBI taxonomy): domain Eukaryota; kingdom Metazoa; phylum Arthropoda; class Insecta; order Hemiptera; family Pentatomidae; genus Halyomorpha; species Halyomorpha halys. The sequence continues at coordinate 308,475 of NW_027112770.1, forward strand.
GTGTGATGCCGTCACCAATTTTGTTATTTTAGTTATTTTTCAATTAATATTATTAAATTCTTTTTATAATTAATAAATTCTTTCTTTAAACTATTTTATTCTAGCATTATTTTATGGGTTATGGTTTACGAAAGCAATTTTTTCTATGTTTGTGTGATCGAACACGAAAATGGAGTGCTAATTTAAATATAATTCAGGTCAAATCATTGTGGCGTATGATTTTGTAGGGTTTAGTAACGAGCGGATCCCTAAAATGTTAATAAACACTGAACAGTCGGATAAACGTCCGAGGAGTAGACCGAAACATCGATGGGAAGATTTTTTTAAAAACTGATTTAGTAGATTTGGGTTTGGAGGAACGTCATTGGAAAGGTGTATCGGCATCGAACCTTCGGATTCAAGGTATACATTGTAAGTTTCCTTTTTAATGAGATTTATATTTTAATTGTCTTTCTTTCCCTTACAGTTTTTTTTAACTTAAATTTCCTGTTATTTTCGAAAACTGTTCATTTTTAATTATTATGAGTAACTTATCACGTGAGTGTTTTTTTTAATAACATTTTATTCCAATTTATTTGTAGCATTGGCCAAGGGAGGAAAAAAGTAAAATAGACGCTGTTTGGGTGGAATTTCCGCTGTATTTTAATTAAACGATCCTGTTATTTTTAACTAAACCGGTTATTTTCTCCCATCCCTGTTAACCGCACGAAACCCGATGCTTATTTGCAATGCAATGCGACCCAGGAGTAGTAGCTTGCATTTTTAACCGCTCCTGCCTTCTCAGCCTTTCTTCGCAATTAGAAAATACGCAGAAAACAAAAAAGGTAATGGTGAGATTGTAATAGTTTTAAAAGGGGGTGAATCGGTTGTGACCACTTTTAGACTTCTAAAAACTATTTAATGAATCAAACCGGTTTAAAAATCTTAACCAAATGATGAAATCAGTTTTTAATATGAGGTTTGGACCATCATTACTCAAAGTTGTTTTAGTAGAAATACTTCACCTTTTGGTTGAGAGAAAATATTTGTGGTTATATTCTCTCAATGATTATTTTTTTTTTTAATTCTCTAGATTCAGGAATAAATTATTTAACGATAACATTTATTATAAAAGAGAATGAAACAAAACCTTAGTAGATCTTAGGACCAACATATGTGTGTGGCGGAATATCTCAATAATTGGTTTGTTATAACAGCTAATAAATTATTATTTGTTGTAAATTGTAATTAGTGAAAATTAAATTTTTTCCCCTCAAATAAATCAGTAAAATTTGAGACTATTTAAAAAAAAAAAAGTTGTTTTATGTAAACTTCTCTTTCCCCATTGAGACGAAGAATTTCTTGTTACGCTATTTAAAGTTATCCGACTTAAATTTTGTAGAAACGTCTTCGATTCATCGGGTCTATAAAAAAATATTACAGATTTTCTTCCCGTTTTTCAAATATATATATTTATTAAGGAAGTCCTTGTCAGAAATGAAAACTCTTTTATATATAGCTAATACAATATGATTAAAAAGGCCTCCTGAATCGTTTATCCAATTTTTTGAATGAAAAAGTGTTTTTGCTAATCGACATTGGCTGATAATATTAAAGCAGCAATCATTTGTTCTTTTATTCTTACTTTTGTTAATATTTATCAACTATTTCTTCTAGTGCTGTATGTTTGTACTTTACAGTACAATTATTTTTTCAATTCACTGATAGCTTTAAATTAACATCTATTTTGATGTAAATAATGAACTATATTTATACGTAAGATTGATTAAACTTTAAATTACCTTTTAAAACATGTTAAGAATATTATTTTAATGAATAAAAGCTATTTTGTTAAATAAGACTTTGCTATTGATAAGCATGTTTTTTTTCTTTTTTACCACAAGTTTCTCTTCCTTTGTTTTCTCAAAAAGCTAAGAATTACTTTAAGGCAAGGACACAGGGGTCGATCGATGAATTTCATTGATGGTCTCCAATGAGATCTTTCGCCATATCTCCCTTTTGGATTGCAATATCTCCAGTCCTTTCACGTATCTAAATTGTTTTTAGTGGTGACAGTAAAACACATAACCTCGTTTGGGCTGAACACATCTTAATATTAAAGATGTGGTATTCGATATAGCCCTAATCTTTGACTTCGGTTACCCCTTACGGAATATTTACACGGCTTAAACCATAAAATTACAATTTATTGTTTCAGTTTATCTTAGCTTTGACCCTTGAAGGATGATGTGACGCTTCAAGAAATGAGCCACTGTAATTCTCAGCACGAAGGCATTAAGTCTTAAAAGTATGTGAAAAGTTCCCATGGCGTTCTTTATTCGGATCATACCCTGTAAAAGAATTGGCTAATTACCGGCCAGTCTTGTCTAACTACATCAACAATTAAAATAGGATTATCTTTCTGGTTATTCCTTACTTGTTGGGAATGTTTCCTCTTCGTCAGTCTGCTAAGAATAGCTTGTTTATAAAATGAAATACACGGAATTTTCTTCTCTATGGAGGAGTTACATTTAATAATTAAAGTATGTTGGAGGACTTAGATGCTAGATATAGAAGTTGGCCCAATGCCGGCTACCGATCTCCACATCTTCCATTTAGCACCTGTTATCTTTTGATGCGGGTACCATTCTCTTAACACGATAGACATCCCGGTTGATTTACAATGGCATGAGTATCTATGGCAGAATCAATTCATTCTGTTATATTTTTAAATATAATATGAAAAAAAAAGAAATATCGTGTATTAATAGGTAGATGGATAGATGTATTTATTATTTTTGACTACGTAACAGCCTTTGAGGCTTGCCCAATTGTTTGTTCGTGTATAACCAATATTCAAATAAAACAAAGTTAATTTTAAAAAAAAATGTAAGACCAACATGTGCACTGAAACCAAATACTTGAATATATCGACCGTTTTAATATTTTTATACTTTAAACAATATATTACGGAGTTGAAAATTATATACTTTCATAATTATAAATATAAATGAATGATTACACCTGCTAAATAATTTAAAAAGTTTGTAACATCAGAATAATATCCATGTAAAAGGGTCTTGTCATTTTGAAAACTTTTTGAACTAAACATATTTTTTATAAAACCAAGTGCTTTCAATATCACTGTCAAAAACTCCTCTGAATTACGTGATTGAGGCTTTAAAAATCAAATATGATGTAGAAATTTGAGGATTTTTATTTATTATAGATAAATACAAAACTATCTTTTGGGTTTTTTTGCTCAGCTTCTTTTTTGGATGAAATAAGACCCCCGAGCCACCACTCCCTCCTCTAAAACCGTTTTCCCGTTTTGGGTTATAAATCGGGCATAAAACCACCCACCCCCAGTTCACTCCAATAAAGTGCTAAAGTCTAATAATTTCGGGAAAAATATGACAACTTTATTTAGTTTCTGTAAAATTTCCAGTCTCTCTATATTAAACGTAGTTTTTTTATTTATTTTTTTTCTTATCTCTTGTAATACAAAGGTTACATTATTATTTACTGCGCAGTTTATTATAAATTAATTAATTTGACAATTGAAATGTAATTAATAAAAATAAGACAAGATAAATGTCTAAAATTATTCAATAAAGATGAGTACAGTCGGTTAGTTTAAAATATATGTGTGCATGGATATTCAAATCAATCTCTTTTAGTTTTATAGATTTTCCAAAAAAAAAAAAAATTTGAGCTAAGCATTTTAAAATACCGAATGTTGAGTGCAATCTCCTATATTTCGCTTCATATCTTTTTTCTTTTTACGGCCATGATGTATATAATATGATGTACTACACCACACTATCGTCATGAGGAAGAAATCTAAAAGTCTGTGCTATCGCTTTTGTGCCTTTTTGTTCATTTCCGTATTTATATTTATTTAAATTTAAACGAATTCATTTTATTTTTGCTAAACATGAAATATCTGCTGATACCGTAGTTGATTGTAATTTATTTTATTCAATTCACAAGTGTATATGTGTATATTTTCTTTATGATCTCTGAAGCGCAATATGTTTATCATTTTATATCCATAGAAGTTCCGTTTGTCAGATCATCAATTGTTTGTTAGCTAAATCAGTTTTTAATATTTATACTTAATTATTTTTATCTTATTAATTGTTTTTGAGGTCATTCTAACCGGTCTAATTAATTAACACTTAATTATAATTTACTATAGATAAAGTTATCAGTTTTTTTTTTAAATAAAGTTTAGCCAATTTTTTAAAGTTTTAATTTAAATTTATTTATTTATTTATTGTTTTTGAGTGTTGAAAGGTTTGTTTTGTACTTCATTTTAAGAACAATAGTTAATAGTCTAAAGAAGTTTTTTTTTCTTTAGAAGAAGCTAGACTTTGTTTACTTTAAAAACGTGTAATTACATAATTTACAGACGAGTTACGTAAACTCAGTATATTAGTAGTTTAAAATCGAGTTTTAAAAAAGTTTTAGAGTTCATCATACTGTCTTTGAGTCCGTATGAAGTCAAAATTCCTTTTTTGTAGAACTTGAAAAATGTCTTGCGTAAACAACTTTACAAAATTTAGTAGCAATGCTCGCATGTTGCTGCTTAAACTGTATGGTGCTGCTTTTTTGAAAATAGAGGATACTTCGAATTTTTAAAGGCTTCAACATTGAATAGTTAATTATGTAAAAGGGACATTGCCCTTTGGGTAGGACAGTCATACTTCCAACTTGTCCTGCATATAAAATTAGGGCTGCTGAAAATATCTTTTAAAGCTTATTACAAGAAGAGCGTATTAAAAACGAAAATTACGTCTGTTGAGCAACGTTAAAGTTGAATACGTTTCTACATTCAAAGGAATGCCGAGTACAAAGTTGGGATCTTTTTAAAATCGTATCAACGTCTAGTTGATTAAATATCAAAGGACTGTTGAAAATTGTTGGTTTCTTCCTCCTTAGAAGGCGTTTTGTTGCAATATATTCCTGAAATTATATTACCCCTTATTTTCCTTTTAGCACTTAATTTACTGCATGATCTCGGACTAATTTTAGAATACTCCCGCCAGGATATATTAACTAGTATTTATTGAGTAAGGTTATAGTGAAAAATGTATACACTGACCTCCCATTAATCTTCATTAATTATTATTATTTATTTTGTTTCCCATTAATTATTAGGACAATTAAATAAGAATAATAAAAGTCGCATAAATCTCCGAGTAATATTTACCATATTTAAGTTCTTCTGAAATTTCTTATATCAGTAGGAACATTTAGTTCGGTTTTTATGTAAAACCTGACATCCTATACGATAAAAGTTATTGTACCTCCAATATCTATTTTTGGAAATTTTTTTGATTTTGTTCTAAATATTTTATCAGTGGATTTATTTAGCGATACGTAATCTTGAAAATTGCGGCGTTACAGGTTATCGATTACCGGTTTATTCAACGGAAATTCCTTTGACGGTATGAGCGCAAATGTTCACATTGGTGGTTTGAGGTTATCTATAGGAATTGAGAAAATCCTTATTGTGCCAGAAATGGTTCACTGATCTTATTTTCCGAAGAGAGTTTTTAATTTTCAGTTTCAATAAAGTATGCTTGACTAGAACGTTATCTAATATGTGCATTGTGGTAGGTTGTACTTTTTTTTGTGCAAATGTGTCAAGTGCTATTTTGATTAATCAGTGGGCATTATTTAGTCATTAATTAAACGAATATTATAATTTATTAATTAATTTTATATTTATAAATTGCAGTTTTACTTAAGTATACTAAAGTAAACCTATGGAACTATTTAAATATCTTAAAATCACAACTATTGAAACTGTCTTTCAGTTATTTTTATTATTATTATGTTTCAAAAACATTACCTAAAGAAGTTGAAAAAAATACTGTACGACTCCATGCTCTATGCTTAATCCTTTTTTGAGTTTTTTTGGGAATGTTAGTGTAACCAATCCGGGGTTAGAAAATATTAATTTCAATTGTAGTGCATAGACAAGTGGAGTATCTTTCTGTATGAATGTGTTTTTACTTAGCTTAATCAAATGAATACTAAACCATGTTTATTGAACCTACAGTTCATAAGTTGTTAGGGTTTTTATATTTAAATAAATAATTTTTTTATGTATAATAAATTATTTTTTTATGTTTAAAGTCCTTTATGGTCAACATTTATCAAGTTTTTTTTTTAAATTTTAGGGATACAATTTAGAAAACGGGTATTATTGGATTATGAAACGACTTTTTATAATACAATTAAAAAAAAACTAACACATTTAATTTAATGACTAAAGCACGTTTTATGATTAAACTATAAAAACCTAGCACATTAAATTGTTGGCATAAAATACCAAACTACCTACCGACAAAAAAAAAAGAAAGTATTTTTCTAATTAAATTTGTAATTTACCACAAGTAGTTTTGCAAAATCAAGTCTCTCAAAAATAACGGAAAAGGTTGTCTTATTTTACATAAAAATTGTAATATATTATAAACTATTAGTATTATTCTCTTGATTTTGTGTTCATTAGATTAGGTGTCTACTTGTCTTCAGTTGAAGTTTACTCTAACTCTCCTCTCCCCTCTCAATCTCCCCTATAAAGGGTGAACCATAGTTTGGGAATTTTCAGGTACTGTTTATATGGCGTAATAAAGCTTAATGTTTGGGGAGGAGCATAAAAATGTTGCTAAAAATTTTTGGGAAAAAAAAACAACTAAATTTAACTAGAATATTCGATTTTTTAATAATTTTTGTTTTTTAACAATTATTGTAACAGTCTAATAGGTTCAGGTAAATATTATAACTTTTGCTTGTACCTTTTTAAAATAAAAACCGTGTAGGGCAACTAAGTACTTATCCTATCTTGTATTTAGAGATGAATTTTTTACTTACGTTTGGGCTAATTTTCTGTTATACAAGGAGTTGTTATGATTTAATGGGCCATAGTCGTGCTGTTAGTTACGTTAGGATGGGCAAGAAAAGGAAGCTCTATGGGAAAGTATTGGGTTGGAAGGTGGTGGGGGCCTTGAGATCTGTCAGTGACCCGCCCACGCTTTGTCACCTAGTCGGCTTCTCTCTAGCTAGCTATAATTATCTTCAACGCACCTGTGTAGCAACCAAATAGGATATATTTTATAATTCATCACGAGAAAATATATATTTTTTTTAAAAGAAATACATTTTATAAAATCGCAGTGTCTATAGACATTTTACAAAAATTAATTGTTAAAAAATATGAAAAAAATAGCGAATTTAAAACAAATTTTCACACTATTTCTCGCATCTTGCCAAATCATTACTCCTGTAGTGGAGAAGGAGGGATGTGGTCTTTATCCTTCAAAACCTGTTATTTAAAATCTAGGAGGTTCTATAACGTCGAGCTTTGTTGAAAACCGGATACCGAAAGTTGACCCTTTTGCAATACTTTGTTAACATAGTCAACTTTTGTTGCAAAGTAAGACGGTAACCAAAGTATAAGTAAAAAAAAAAAAAAGAAGCTTACCAGTTAGGGTTATGCTGTAAACAACTTTTGTTTTCCTTTATCGTTTTATTTGTGCATATATTATGCACTTATGGGCGTTTGGTACTAAAAAGGAATGTTCTCACGCATTCTCTTTCACAAGATAGATAAATAAAAAAAACAGTAAATATTTATTTCACTAATCCTAATCCTCAACTTCGAGTAGAAACAAACACCTCTCTTCGTTCGCATTGCAGCAAATGGTCATAGTTTGAAATAATAATCATTAGACGCTAAATATTATATTTTCCGAAAGGTATCGGAGATGGCTGTTTTAATTTTCGAATAATATGAGATTAATGAGTTAAGCGTTGATAATTTTTCTAATCTGGTACCACGATGTTTGGAAAGGATATAAAGGAATTTTGTAAAGAATAGGTCACAGGAATATTAAAGTTATGTTTGGTATTATTACTTTGTTGTAATACCTAGGAAGAAGTTGCATAACTCAAAAAATGCTCGAATTAGATCTTTCTATAGGAACATTTTAAGATTCTTCCAGATATTTAAATAGGCTTAACAGAAAAACAAATATTTTGGAGGAAGACCATGTAGGCTTTTGCATGTTCCATATTTGTATAATTCAACCTCGTTCTGACTTATATACTATTTTTCCTGCTTTTGGCAGTAGTGGAATGTTGTTCATAATTCTCAGATATTAGGATTAGAAGGATTAATGACACTTGATGTAATATTTTGCTTTCTCCGACAGTTCATGAAGTTACGATTTATCATAAGTTGTGTATAGGTTTAATGATGAGCTCGTTCGCCGATAATATTCAGTTATCAGTTCCTAATACCGGCCAACTAGGTTTGTTTTTTTTTAGTTTCTTCTATCGTTAGTTAAATTTTTGTCTGATAATTCTGGCACCTTGAACAGCAGTGGTTCCCAATCAACGGTCTGCGGAAGGAAGGCTTAGGGTCGGGGTGGGTCGCGAGAGGTAGCAGCAGCACATATTTTGTGAGAAATTATTGTTAAAACTCTTTTATTGCTAGTTAAAAGATTTCAGCTAACAGATTTATTTTAAAAGAGCATTAGAATGCACTTTTAAGCTATATAATAATAAAATATTTTCCAAAGCGTCAAAAGACGTCGAGAGTGGGGTTAGACCACAGATGGTTCAGTTTCTGGCTCAATGGTCCATAAACTTCTTTTATGAATTAGGTACCACTGATGTACTGTAATCATTTCACTTTATAAAATCTGTCAATATTTAAGTTATTCCAAACCTTCTTATATATTGTAATATTCGGCGTCCATCTGTTCTTAAGTAATTAATTAGGCCAATACAGGATTTAGGATGATCTTGTATGTGATAATTTCACATTAAGAGTTCCTAAGTCCTACTTAAATTGCCTATTTAGTTGTTTCTGTCATCGGTTAAACTTTTCTAATTTTATTATTAAAAAATCTGACGATATTGTTATATACATTTTTGATATATTACCAGAACTGTCAAGGTCATATGTTGAAGGTTGATCCTTGTCTAAGATATGCATAGAAATGATTTTAACGTTTGGACTACACAAATGTTTTTGCTTTGAGTTAATTAAACAAATTAGAAATTGGCCTAAAACGGCTCCACTCTAGCTCATAAGTATAAGTGAGTAGTTAATTGAATAAATAAGTGTGTTGGAACGCACCGTACCCCACATACCATCATAGCAACCGCCGAACGGTTTCCTGAATTGTAATAGTTCAGTTTTGGGAAATTCCAAGTTGGTTATGTCGAAGTAGTATTGTATAACCACCATCTTTCTCTGTTACTGCTGTTACTTATTTAATAATCTTCAGTCTAAATACTTTTAGTTTCGCAATGCTTTCCAGGAATCGATTTTATTGCTGGACAGAATCCGGAAGACAATATAAAAAAAAAAAATAAATAGCAAATTTGTCATGGATCTTGTCAATAGGCATCAACAAACCTTTTTCCTATTTGCATTATTTTTCATTTTTTTAAAATATAATTTGATAAAACAAAATAATAGAATATAATGCACAGTTATAAGAACAGCAGTTGTTGGAGGGATGGGGATAAACTAGGGTCTTTGCCATCTGCCATGTTGGGAGGTGGGGAGGTCTGGGGACAAAAACTGGTACTACCACCCTCCTTTTCCAGATGAAGTCCCACACGTCTTTGTTTGGAGAATTTATTTTTCTACTCAATCATTCCCATTATATCTTCTCGAATCCTTCTGGTTTATTTTTTTTTAAATCCTGTTAATTATCGGTCTTTATTTAATCCTTAATGACCTAACGTTGCCATTTGACAACACTTAAAAGGAGATAATGTAATAGATTTTGACTAGTACAGGGTATGGTGTATGTACTTATGTACTCCAACAATTGTTGCAATGAATCTTTTACATATATTTTTATGCAGATTTAAATTATCTTATTCAAAACATTATAATATTGGAATGCGAAAATATATAATGAATGGAGGCAGACTGGATATATTTTATTATAATTGATTGAAAAAAAAATCATTAATTAATGTATTAAAATAGTATTTTCATGTATTTTAAAAATAATTATGTTTCTAAATAAATACAAAAAAAAACTTACAAGCCTTTAGACATTTTGAGCTTCGGTTTCATCACAAAATACTAGGTATTTAATCGGAACTTGACGTATTATGTTTGAAACCATTTCATTGCTATGTTTATTTATTGTTGACTTAATTTGGATAAATACAATTTAATCTAATAAGATCTCAATTAAGGAGCAGTGAACGAGTTTTATTTATAATGCTATATCCCGAGCAAATAAACGTCACCCTTTGCAGTGTTGCTGCACTGCGGAGAGGGAAAAATCATGACCACCTATTTCTCTTGAACTTTTATTTGGAATTTTTTAAAGTTATAAATTCTGTTTACCGGTTCTATATTTCTCTCCGAAAATAATATATTAGTTAAATTCTTTCATTAGTTACATTTTTATTTATTTTATATTTTGCATTGGCAATTTCCGCAAATCATTTGTTTATTTGATTGGAATAGTTTCCTAATTTTTTGTTATATTTCAAAACCATCCAGAAATTTTCTATTTTTTTAGAAATGCATTAAATGGTGTTACCTGCTGTTAGATAAAAAATTAATATAATAAAATATATAATGCTTGGAAATTGAGAAAAGCCATCTTGATTAGGATACTATTCGCATTTAAAATAAACATAGTCTCAAATTCGTCAAGTGCTTTTTTAAAAATTTAGTTAAACAATTCATCAATTTTAATTAACTTGATTTTTATTATATATTATGTATGGTAATTTATTTTTGCATGCTGTAATTAATGCATCCCAGATATTAATTTATATGTTATAAATAAAATGTATATATTCATAGTTTTTGCTTATTTTTGTTCTACAATTTTTTTTTTCTTTTTCTTTGCAGGGCATGCAAGAAACGGTTAGTATATAGATTGGCTTCATTCACTGCACTCTTCATAAGATTATACTTTTACAATATAATTTTAGAAATTGTATTTTTGGAAGGTAAGCTTGTTTATTTTCGATGTAAGTGGCTGGTTATGTTTCTTTAGAATCAAAGGCTCCGCCAACTTTCCCAATTAATGGTAAAACTATAATATTACTATTTTTAAAATATCCATTATTTTATGTTTTAAAAAAATCCAAGGAATCGATTAAATTTATTTTATTATTAATTTCAATTAGAGAAATCATTTTTTAGTTTTAGTTTTTCCGATATATTTATTTTTTACTCCTAAAATTTGATATTTAAATATTAGAAGTACGAACAATCTTATAGTTATAGAATACTGTAACAAAAATAATCTTGTTTTTGAATTACATAAAAGCTCAGGAATCTATCGGATTTTTTTTTTAATATTTTTTTTTTACAAAACAGAGCCGAACATTACACTAAACGACCTCGGTATGTGACTCCGTCCGTGAAATATAATCATAGATAACAATTGCTACCTTTATGAATATTCTTATCTTACTTAGAAGGGTAACTTCAGGCTCTAAGAAGTCTATTAGTATGTGTGTATAGATACATTATATACACACATATATATAGTCCTTGCAATTGGTAAAAGTAAATTTCAAATCAATAAATTAAGTTAAATTAAAAAAAAAATAATTACACCTATTAACTAAGTGAAAATTATACATAGAAAATTCTTAAAACCTATAACAGATCATTTATGACAAAATTTTCTTTCTTTCTTTTTTTTTTTTTAAGGGAACAAATAGAAAAAAAAAATGTATTTTCCTTATTATTATTTTAGATTCATTTCTGGATTGAACTATGTAAACCCCATGCTTTTATTTGTATTTGGTAGTGTGGTGGCTTTTTGAGTGGTTTAAATTTGAATGCGAAATTATTACACTAGATCTATTTCACTCTTGATCAGTATTACTAAAAAAAAAAAAAAAAAAAAAAAAAAAAAAAAAAAAAAAAAAAAAAGAGCGAGTTAGTTCTATTGGTTACAGTTATAAAACAAGTTTAAGTAATGTACCTTTTTATTAATCCAAGTCTCGAAATGTCGCCACAATATGGTTAGTTTTATTATTATTTATTGATCCTTAAGGACCACAAAAAAATAAATGATATATTTATTGATCGTTAAGGACTACAAAAAAAATAAATAATGTATTAACTTTTTTCTTAACTGTTGTTGATACATATTTTTGTAGATCTTGAGAATCAGTCAATAGTACATCTACATACAGGTGAAGTTTTGCAACTTTATTGATTGCTTAGTCATGCCCTACAATGAAAAAAACAGTTTTCTAAAACAAATATTATTAATCATACTATGTTGATATAGTTTTTTAATAATTAGTTGAAGTAATTATTTGTTCTAAAAAACTGCTTTTTTCATTGTAGGTCATGACTAAGCAATCAATAAAGTTACAAAACGTCACATGAATGTAGTTGTACTATTGACTGATTCTCAAGATCTACAAAAATATATTTCAACAACAGTTAAAAAAAAGTTATCAATATACATATATTATTTATTTTTTGATGTTCTTAATGATCAATAAATAATAATAAAACTAACCGTACATTCATGTTAAATGAAAAAATAAATAGGTGTTATTATCCAATGTTTATATTTCTTTTCCATTACTTTTAAACGACTAATATGAAGTACATACTAGTAACATGAATTCGTTCCTGACATGTTTTAAGTTTTTTCCTAGTTTTTATCTTATCGGTTATGTACTTCCCGTCAGGCGTAGATGCGTTTACTTTTCCCGATATAAAAAAAAAAATTGTGGTAATATTGGGTCGATACATACGTCATAGAAGCTAAGAATAACGGGTTTTATTGCTCCGCCTCGTTTTAGTGTCAGTTTTAGCATGACCGGAATTATTCGGTATAAACGGTAATCTGATATTGTAAATAAAAGTTGTGGATTATCTTGCTAGTTTATTAAACAGAGGACGGGAAACTTCCCAAGGGCAGTCGATTTTATTTTTGATGCTCGGGACTAGACTAACGAGGAAGGTCACTTGGTTCCATCGTCTGGAAAGGCTTGTGTCGACCAAATGGTGTCGACAAAGTAGTAGGGGGGCTGAATCGTAACAGGTTTGGTTTTAACTAACCAACTTGTAGAAAGAAAAATAATCAGAATACAATCATTATAGTATTGAATGCACACTGTCTATAGACATTGCGAGTACTAAGTATCGAAATCCAACCAATAAGTACTTGCGATTTTATAAAAAAAATACGATAACTATAAAAAAAAGTACCAATATCGGTATTATCGAAAATCCCTGAGTCAAGGGTAATTTTTAAAATTAGGGTAGCGTGATCAAACCGTGACACCTTTGAAACATAACGACCTTACCTAGCACCCGACCCAAAACCCTCTATGGCTCTAAGTGATTAAGTGTTTTTTATTAGGAAAGCTGTCTTGCATTAAATTTAGGTGATAATTATCTGTTTTTTTTACACATGATGAGTAGATGACCCAGTTAATGATTATTCAAGTCATGATAAATTTGTAAGTTTATTTTTGGGTGTAAAATTTTCGATTTTCTAAGTTCTGTCTGAGTGACTTGCTGTGGCGATATGGACAGCCCTAAAGGGAATGAATAGGGCATTCGTTTTGAAAAGGAGTTGATAATGGAAGAGCGATCTGTGATAGGATCTCCCAACCCTCTCTCTGCTCTATAGGTGTGCCTGCTTTATGAGAGTCATAACTTCCAGCACTCCATAATAATTTTCAATTCAAGTCCCTGTTAAAAAAAAAAAAAAAAAAAAAAAAGATACTGGCCTCTGTCACTGACTAATATACTTCGCTTGACGAACATGACTACCTAATTATTAAATTTGTATTTTAAAAAAAAAATATGTGTATAACATTCAGCACAACGAACAATTGAAAAATTTCTTGCTATTTCTTCACTAATATTGGTTCGATGAAGATTTCACTTTTCTGTGGTCATTTCTCTAGTTTTTATTATTAGACAATTTAGTAATCTTTTGAACGAGCATCTAGTATATTCCGAGATATATAGAGATTTCTGATAATTTTTAGCTTTTTATAGAGGATTTATGATATATTATGAAAAGTTTAGGGGATTTAAGTAATTCTATCTATATCGTTAGAGCCCTTTCGGCTCTGCAGTCCAGAGAAAAAGCAGGTTTTTCTACTATAGCTCATGGGGTACCTTGATCAGGTGTCAAGGGCCGAAATCCTACAGATAAAAAAAATGAAGCAACGAAATCTGTACACACGTTCTAGTTGATAATTCTGGCACACTCAGACAAACCAATAGCTAAAAAGTTTTTTATGGGTCTTAGGGTCCTTTAAAACCGATAGATACGTTTTAAAGCGCGTCCTGAAAAATTGACCTGATCAATATAATACACAAACATAATAGATTTTCAATATAGTAATAATTATTATAACTAACTCTTGAAATTAATGAGAAAGACGACAGGACAATAATAATCTTACAAAGTTATTATTATTAAAAACCAGTTAATGTAAATAATTTATTGAATTGTTTAGTTGGTAGTATACCCAATGGCGTTGTGACCGTAATATTTCTCAGCTGAAAAGTCTGTTTGATGATTTATAACTTTTTTTTTTTTTTGTATTTTTTAAAACTTTTTTCTTTCTTTTATTTTACTTAGACTTCTAAGGCTGTAAGTTAATTATTTTATGCCTACCATCGTGTAATTAAATATCTTAATGAGTTTTTATTAAACAACAACATTCTGATTTTCCTTTACTTATATAAAGTGATCTTTCTTTTAAAAAGAAATAAATGTTGCATTGTCATATTATTAAATTGATCACTTTTACCTGCAAATTTAGGTAAGACTAAGAATATTTCATACTAAAAACTATCTCATTAATGTATTATAAACTCATTCTACTTAAGCAGTGTTAAAAATTGCTATAATGATAATAACCATTTAATTATCTTACCATATTTATGAATTGCCAACTTAAGTACTTATTTAAACAAACTTTTCATTTTCTTTGATTAGTTTTATTAATAAAATGATGTACCAACTATGATACATTTTTTGCATTTTTGCATTAAAATTTTATCAAATGGAACAAACTTTTAACTAAAGCTTAATTTTTATTTTAAAATATATTTAATACAGGTATTTTTATAAAATTTCTATCCTTGTAGCTTGTAAATCGGCTTTATTTGTTACACTGTTAATTCTTTAGGAAGCTACAGCGTAAAAAGTTATGCCCCTCTTTCACACCTCTAAAAATTGATTAATAATTTTTATCGTTATATGTAATTAATCTGTTTTCGTGATTACAGAATGATAGGTTTTTTATGACTTACCTTATTACTTTATTCAAAGAATCAAACTTCTGTTATAAATAACTGGCTTACAATGTTCTAAACATGGTTTACTGTTGTTACTAACAATATAATTTAAAGGCTCCTTCTTAAAAGGTCCTATCTATAATATAAAACCAAATGATATTTTAACTTAAAAACATCTTACTTACCTAATCTTTAACGAAGTCTCTTATGTGCCTATATGTATAAATATATTAACTGAAAATAAGTCTATTTGCCCAAAGGTAATATTTTTTATGTCTCTAAAAAAAATGAAGGAATGTCAGTTGCAACCTTTTTAGAGAGTCTTCATATTACTAGAGTGATTTGGTTTGATTTTAACAATTGACTACAGAAATCATGAATTGTCACTTTATAGCACTGGTTCTCAAGTTATAGAAGTCTGAGGACCATTGCCTCTTTTGATATATTTATTATTCATTTATTTCCACCTTCTCCTGCCTTATAAGCAATACAGGTATGCAGCAGCAGTTCGATGTTACATGTCCATCATCAAACTACTGCTAATGAATCAATGTACAATTTTCTTAAGGTTCAGTCTTCTGCGCTTAACATAGGTTTACCACTTTTCACATAGGTTACCCTCCCTTCTCAGAATATTAGATTTCTTTAAATTTTGAGGCACTATTATTGTCAATTTCCTGTTGGAATTTTCCCACCAACAGTCAAACAGTTCTAACATTAATTCTCACAAAGTATATGTTGCCAGACCCTTCTGTAGCTTGCCCCAATGCTCTTGGGATCCAATTTAGACCCACCAACCAGTGCTTTAAAGTTATTAGTACTGTCTGCTAGGAATTCACGATAGTTTAATGGTT